>NC_047015.1:2005928-2305928 GCF_902652985.1 Pecten maximus | reverse complement strand
ATATATATATCTTATTGGAGATAGGGAGAGGGATGTCACTAAGGTAGATATCACAGTCACACATATATATATATCTTATTGGAGATAGGGAGAGGGATGTCACTAAGGTAAAAGGTAGATATCACAGTCTCACACATATATATATCTTATTGGAGATAGGGAGAGGGATGTCACTAAGGTAAAAGGTAGATATCACAGTCTCACACATATATATATCTTATTGGAGATAGGGAGAGGGATGTCACTAAGGTAAAAGGTAGATATCACAGTCTCACACATATATATCTTATTGGAGATAGGGAGAGGGATGTCACTAAGGTAGATATCACAGTCTCACATATATATATCTTATTGGAGACAGGGAGAGAGATGTCACTAAGGTAAAAGGTAGATATCACAGTCTCACATACATATATATCTTATTGGAGATAGGGAGAGGGATGTCACTAAGGTAGATATCACAGTCTCACACATATATATCTTATTGGAGATAGGGAGAGGGATGTCACTAAGGTAAAAGGTAGATATCACAGTCTCACATACATATATATCTTATTGGAGATAGGGAGAGGGATGTCACTAAGGTAGATATCACAGTCTCACACATATATATATCTTATTGGAGATAGGGAGAGGGATGTCACTAAGGTAAAAGGTAGATATCACAGTCTCACACATATATATCTTATTGGAGATAGGGAGAGGGATGGCACTAAGGTAAAAGGTAGATATCACAGTCTCACACATATATATCTTATTGGAGATAGGGAGAGGGATGTCACTAAGGTAAAAGGTAGATATCACAGTCTCACACATATATATCTTATTGGAGATAGGGAGAGGGATGTCACTAAGGTAGATATCACAGTCTCACACATATATATATCTTATTGGAGATAGGGAGAGGGATGTCACTAAGGTAAAAGGTAGATATCACAGTCTCACACATATATATCTTATTGGAGATAGGGAGAGGGATGGCACTAAGGTAAAAGGTAGATATCACAGTCTCACACATATATATCTTATTGGAGATAGGGAGAGGGATGTCACTAAGGTAAAAGGTAGATATCACAGTCTCACACATATATATCTTATTGGAGATAGGGAGAGGGATGTCACTAAGGTAAAAGTCAGATATCACAGTCTCACACATATATATATCTTATTGGAGATAGGGAGAGGGATGTCACTAAGGTAAAAGGTAGATATCACAGTCTCACACATATATATCTTATTGGAGACAGGGAGAGGGATGTCACTAAGGTAAAAGGTAGATATCACAGTCTCACACATATATATCTTATTGGAGATAGGGAGAGGGATGTCACTAAGGTAAAAGGTAGATATCACAGTCTCATACATATATATATCTTATTGGAGATAGGGAGAGGGATGTCACTAAGGTAAAAGGTAGATATCACAGTCTCACATATATATATATCTTATTGGAGATAGGGAGAGGGATGTCACTAAGGTAAAAGGTAGATATATCAGTCTCACATATATATATCTTATTGGAGATAGGGAGAGGGATGTCACTAAGGTAAAAGGTAGATATCACAGTCTCACACATATATATCTTATTGGAGATAGGGAGAGGGATGTCACTAAGGTAAAAGGTAGATATCACAGTCTCACATATATATATCTTATTGGAGATAGGGAGAGGGATGTCACTAAGGTAAAAGTCAGATATCACAGTCTCACATATATATATATATCTTATAGGAGATAGGGAGAGGGATGTCACTAAGGTAAAAGGTAGATATCACAGTCTCACACATATATATATCTTATTGGAGATAGGGAGAGGGATGTCACTAAGGTAGATATCACAGTCTCACACATATATATCTTATTGGAGATAGGGAGAGGGATGTCACTAAGGTAGATATCACAGTCTCACACATATATATCTTATTGGAGATAGGGAGAGGGATGTCACTAAGGTAAAAGGTAGATATCGCAGTCTCACACATATATATATCTTATTGGAGATAGGGAGAGGGATGTCTCTCTGTGATCATTTCCCAGGAGATGATGTGATTACCTATTCCATGATAGATGGTCTGATCCCTAGGGAAGATAAAACTAATCTCTCGCTATGGTGAAGGATTCTTTCCACAACTGATCCAGTCCTATACCTGATGAACTACTCCCTCAGGATAAAGAATCATTTGTCCGGTTCTAGAAAATAGATGATTTTCACCAAACTTATTAACTTAATGGTCTCAGTTTAGCCGGCGAACTTTGATAGACTTATTTGTTAACTACAGGGTCCTTGCTGTTGTACTTATCTTTACCAAGATATTTATACAAGGACATGGAACCCTCCACAAGTATTGATTCTTCTGCTCAAATCCAATATACATTTGACATGCAATGTCACTGATTACATAGATTTTTATTTGACACTCGTTAAACTGTTACTCAGAGAATAATTATACTCGTCTGATACAGGTGATACTACATGTTAGGTCAGGTGCTCTAGTCAGACTCGTTAAACTGTTACTCGGAGATGTTAGGTCAGGTGCTCTAGTCAGACTCGTTAAACTGTTACTCAGAGAATAATTATACTCGTCTGATACAGGTGTGTACTACATGTTAGGTCAGGTGCTCTAGTCAGACTCGTTAAACTGTTACTCAGAGAATAATTATACTAGTCTGATACAGGTGATACTACATGTTAGGTCAGGTGCTCTAGTCAGACTCGTTCAACTGTTACTCAGAGAATAATTATACTCGTCTAATACAGGTGATACTACATGTTAGGTCAGGTGCTCTAGTCAGACTCGTTAAACTGTTACTCAGAGAATAATTATACTGGTCTAATACAGGTGATACTACATGTTAGGTCAGGTGCTCTAGTCAGACTCGTTCAACTGTTACTCAGAGATGTTAGGTCAGGTGCTCTAGTCAGACTCGTTCAACTGTTACTCAGAGAATAATTATACTCGTCTGATACAGGTGATACTACATGTTAGGTCAGGTGCTCTAGTCAGACTCGTTAAACTGTTACTCCGAGATGTTAGGTCAGGTGCTCTAGTCAGACTCGTTAAACTGTTACTCCGAGATGTTAGGTCAGGTGCTCTAGTCAGACTCGTTAAACTGTTACTCAGAGATGTTAGGTCAGGTGCTCTAGTCAGACTCGTTAAACGGTTACTCCGAGATGTTAGGTCAGGTGCTCTAGTCAGACTCGTTAAACTGTTACTCAGAGATGTTAGGTCAGGTGCTCTAGTCAGACTCGTTAAACTGTTACTCAGAGATGTTAGGTCAGGTGCTCTAGTCAGACTCGTTAAACTGTTACTCAGAGATGTTAGGTCAGGTGCTCTAGTCAGACTCGTTAAACTGTTACTCAGAGAATAATTATACTCGTCTGATACAGGTGATACTACATGTTAGGTTAGGTGCTCTAGTCATACTCGTTAAACTGTTACTCAGAGATGTTAGGTCAGGTGCTCTAGTCAGACTCGTTAAACTGTTACTCAGAGATGTTAGGTCAGGTGCTCTAGTCATACTCGTTAAACTGTTACTCAGAGATGTTAGGTCAGGTGCTCTAGTCAGACTCGTTAAAATGTTATTCAGAGATGTTAGGTCAGGTGCTCTAGTCAGACTCGTTAAACGGTTACTCAGAGATGTTAGGTCAGGTGCTCTAGTCAGACTCATTAAACGGTTACTCAGAGATGTTAGGTTAGGTGCTCTAGTCAGACTCGTTAAACTGTTACTCCGAGATGTTAGGTCAGGTGCTCTAGTCAGACTCGTTAAACGGTTACTCAGAGATGTTAGGTCAGGTGCTCTAGTCAGACTCGTTAAACGGTTACTCAGAGATGTTAGGTCAGGTGCTCTAGTCAGACTCGTTAAACGGTTACTCAGAGATGTTAGGTCAGGTGCTCTAGTCAGACTCGTTAAACGGTTACTCCGAGATGTTAGGTCAGGTGCTCTAGTCAGACGAGTAAGGAATATTGTACAGTTAATATGATGTAAGTCCCATTATCTGGAAGTTAAATATCCATTAATATATATATTTCCATTTGATACACAAATGTTTGGCATGATAAAAACAACATTCTACAAAGACTTACATTAGTCATTTCATTCTAACAATACATTTGGATGTCCTTGTGACAACAGTTATCGAGATGTCCTTGTAACAACAGTTATCGAGATGTCCTTGTAACAACAGTTATTGAGATGTTCTTGTTACAGCCAACCAAATGGTACAGCATATCAACACAGTTATCGAGATGTTCTTGGCAATTGGGTGTTCAGTGTTGTCACTCTTGTCAGTAAATGGAGGCTCCATGACAGTTGTAACGAGAAATGTATTCTGTTGTGCACTATTTTCTATGAATTAAATTGACTTGCTAAATACTGGACCATGTTGGAAAAACAGGCAATTTGAGAAACCCTGCCAATTATTACTTGATCGAGCAAAACAGATTGTAGTAAAGGTTGTGAATTATTTTGATAAAAGAGTCATCAGTGTTCAGAGGATTTCAATTCAACATTGCTGACAAAGCGACTGGATGTTGAGAACATTGTGTAGTTGTTATAGAGTTTCAATTTTAAAATAGTTACTGAGTAACTGTTTTCTGCCCTGCATTGATTTATGCTGGTGATTTAATTCTGACAGCTTCCTTAAATTGGAAACAGTAAACTTAATAGAATTTTCTGAAAAACAGTCAATATTCACATTTTTGTGTTTTGTTTTAGTAGAATAATAGTATTAACAGAAATCATTAATTCTAGATTATTAAAATGTTGGTTGTTCAGCAGCTCCAACCGAGAAATTTCATGTTTCACTGACCTGACAGGCTTAATATCCAGTAGGTACCCAGCGCTGCAAGTCATTAGGGCCTAGAGAAAGCCCTGCTATATATAAAAGTCAATTTACACTACCGAAAATGGCACAACTGGCAAATCTAATTTCACAGCTGTAACTAACGTTTTTGGAATATGTAATCGCTTGCCTATAGATAATGGATAATAACATGTTGGAACTGTTAGAGGATTTGTTTGTAAGTATAAGGTTTTTTGGATAATTCCAAATATATACCTGATGTAACCACGACAAGTTATCACGTTACCACAACAACCAAGTATGTAATCAGGACAACATCCAATTAAGACACTGATTATTATGTTGCCATGACAATTGGATGTCTCCAGGTCCTGTTCAAGGTTAATGGTAGGAACCTTCACAGACAGAGGATGACACAAAGACAAGACACTTTCAGATATTTAGGTCAAGGTTCATACAAGGTCAGCGATTCTTCCTAAAACCTTAAAACAATGAAGTGTGTTAAAACCGAGTTTACTGAGACAATATAAACCAGATGAATCAGCGTGCTATGTTGATGTTGGTGTTTTAAATGTTAATGCCCCTGGCACTCCATCACCGTGACAGCAGCATCAAGTGTGCCTGTTTGGGGTAGACAGAGGGATTGATTTTAACCCTGATGAGACTTGTGTAGCGGCCATTATGTTTGTATTGATTGTTATGAATATCAATTACTGTCATATGGCAATAATAAAGCATGACATTGTGTGGCCATGTGTGGGGAAGATGTTTGTACATCGTACTGCTCAATCATTACAACTGCCATTCCATCATATAGTCCTGGACCATCTATACTCCCATCCATACTCTCAATTTAATCCACCATTTAGTCCTGAACCATCTATACTCCCATCCATAATACTCTCAATTTAATCCACCATTTAGTCCTGAACCATCTATACTCCCATCCATAATACTCTCAATTTAATCCACCATTTAGTCCTGAACCATCTATACTCCCATCCATACTCTCAGTTTCTCCACCATTTAGTCCTGAATAAACCATACTCCCATTTTCATCCACCGTTTAATCCTGAAGCATCCATACTCCTAATTTAATCCACCATATCCTGAAGCATCCATACTCCTAATTTAATCCACCATTAAGTTCCATCTATACTCCCATCCATACTCCCAAGGGGTCGTGGTGGCCGAGTGGTTAAGGTGTCCCGACACTTTATCACTAGCCCTCCACCTCTGGGTTGCGAGTTCGAAACCTATGTTGGGCAGTTGCCTAGTAGCTGGTACTGACTGTAGGTTGCTACTTGTCACAAAGTAAGGAAATCTAATGTTGTATAAATGAAGGGTGTGACTCCCTTGGGGCCTGAACGGCGGGGCCTAATAGGGGAAATGTTGCAAAAACAAAAACGAAACACAAAAAACTCTTAATTCCTTCTCCTTGAAGAATGACTGGATTTGGTCCATATTTAGTTTAAACCATAGTTAGAAGATGCAGCGAAAAAAGGTAGAAAAATAATTGTTATGTATTTTTGCCATGATTGCTGAAATATCCAGGTGAGTGATACAGGTCCTCTGGGCCTCTTGTTGTAATCCCCAGAATGATTCTGCTTGCATTAGTAATACTAAGGTGAAAAAAATCGAAGTGAAGTGATACAGATTGTATTTGCTACCATGTGGTCACCAAAAGTCTCTACTAATCAAATGACCAGGTTCTGATTTCATCAGCATTCCTTAAAAATGTCGATAGGGTTACAGAATTTATATCTCAGTTAAGGAACCTTCGTTTAGCCTTTGATCAATAGATGTTGTTGGAAGCACTTGGACCTATGTCATACTTTTTCAGGCTCTAGGCAGCTGACCTTTGATAAATAAAAGTTGGCTGAAGCACTTGTACCTATGCACATATTGATCAGGAATAATCCAATTTGGTCTGTAGCTCACTGCAGAATTTGTTTAGATAGTGACATTTAAGTTGATTTATTTGAGGAAGTTTAGCCATTGATGTACCAAGTCTGTAGGCTTCTAGTGCTAATGTGATTTAGGAGCAAGTTTGACCCTTCCACTTGTGTTGTGATAATCAGATAGTACCAGTAGTTTGTGTAGGTCATCAGGGGCCGTAACGCATGGTACAATGGGAACATCAATAAAAGTCGAGTGAACAAAAGAGGATAAAATACTTAGTAAACCTACATAAAATGGCTTGTTGTTACTAAAACCAAATTTTCTTTAATTGTATCCTGTACTTTAATATCAAAATAAATAGGAAAAAACTACTTATATTGTCTGAAGTGGCCATATGCATATTTTGATAACATTGGCATCCATGTGGTCCTAATTAAAATTGGTATGTGTTCCTAATTAACAGTGGTGTAGTGTGGGTATGTGGTCCTAATTAACAGTGGTGTATCCTGGGTATGTGGTTCTAATTAACAGTGGTGTAGTGTGGGTATGTGGTCCTAATTAACAGTGGTGTAGTGTGGGTATGTGGTCCTAATTAACAGTGGTGTAGTGTGGGTATGTGGTCCTAATTAACAGTGATGTAGTCTGGGTATGTGGTCCTAATTAACAGTGGTGTAGTGTGGGTATGTGGTCCTAATTAACAGTGGTGTAGTGTGGGTATGTGGTCCTAATTAACAGTGGTGTAGTGTGGGTATGTGGTCCTAATTAACAGTGATGTAGTCTGGGTATGTGGTCCTAATTAACAGTGGTGTAGTGAGGGTATGTGGTCCTAATTAACAGTGGTGTAGTGTGGGTATGTGTTCCTAATTAACAGTGGTGTAGTGTGGGTATGTGGTCCTAATTAACAGTGATGTAGTCTGGGTATGTGGTCCTAATTAACAGTGGTGTAGTGTGGGTATGTGGTCCTAATTAACAGTGGTGTAGTGTGGGTATGTGTTCCTAATTAACAGTGATGTAGTGTGGGTATGTGGTCCTAATTAACAGTGGTGTAGTGTGGGTATGTGGTCCTAATTAACAGTGATGTAGTCTGGGTATGTGGTCCTAATTAACAGTGGTGTAGTGTGGGTATGTGGTCCTAATTAACAGTGGTGTAGTGTGGGTATGTGGTCCTAATTAACAGTGATGTAGTGTGGGTATGTGGTCCTAATTAACAGTGATGTAGTGTGGGTATGTGGTCCTAATTAACAGTGGTTTAGTGTGGGTTTGTGGTCCTAATTAACAGTGATGTAGTCTGGGTATGTGGTCCTAATTAACAGTGGTGTAGTGTGGGTATGTGGTCCTAATTAACAGTGATGTAGTGTGGGTATGTGGTCCTAATTAACAGTGGTGTAGTGTGGGTATGTGGTCCTAATTAACAGTGATGTAGTCTGGGTATGTGGTCCTAATTAACAGTGGTGTAGTGTGGGTATGTGGTCCTAATTAACAGTGATGTAGTCTGGGTATGTGGTCCTAATTAACAGTGGTGTAGTGTGGGTATGTGGTCCTAATTAACAGTGGTGTAGTGTGGGTATGTGGTCCTAATTAACATTGGTGTAGTGTGGGTATGTGGTGCTAATTAACATTGGTGTAGTCTTGGTATGTGGTCCTAATTGTCATTGATGTAGTCTGGGTATGTATATGACATGTGTGTGATTCATCATTGAGTCACTGCTGTCTTCAACAGTTGTTTATCTCCACAGAAATAATCAATATGCAAAATAAAAAAATGTGTGCCTTGATGCCTTTTCCTAACAGTAGGAATAATTGACTGATGTTGGTCAGTAATCTCCCTAGTACACATTGGCTAACGTTGGTCAGTAATATTCCTAGTACACATCTTGCAGGTTTTACGGTCACACAATGCGTTATTGTTACACTTTTATAGAAATATTACACATCTATCCTGTAATTTGTAGAAAGATGAGTAATACCAATATGTGTCTGTCTCTATCTTTTATACTTACACATCTGTCATTTATTAAGTCTTCAGTTTCATTTTAATACTTTCTAAAAATTCCTAAACTTCATTTTTAGATTGCCTGCCGGAATGACTGTTTTTTATGTGATAGTGCAGCATACCTTGTCTGTTTGTTCAGCATTAACTTTTCCATTTAAACAACTTCTTGATAACCAGAAGACCCAGAGAACTTATATTTGGGTGAAGGGCTACCAAGTTTGTTCAAATAAACGACTTTGACCCACGTATATTCAAGGTCACTGGTCATATATGCTAAAAGCTTTAAATGACTTCTTCTCAATACAAGATAGGCCCGGTCAGCCTGTAGCATACTGGGTTGAAGGGCTACCATGGATCAAATGTACTAAAATCTTTAATCGACGGGTTCTCAGTACTCGGATGAGGGATATACTCTGTACTTGGATAAGAGATATAGGCTTGGCATTGGAAACCTTGTTGTTATTCACATGCATTTGGCAAATCTCTTGCTAATTAAAGTTGAAACTTCCAATAAGATGAATGTATATTGATGAACTTGATCTAAATTAATCAACATTATCATCCAGATGTCTTCTGGACAAGAAGCAATCAGAAATAGTGTTACTGTTGTAAGAAAATATTTCTTCTTTGATAAAATCATTTTTTCATGGATGAAAACATTTCTTCATTGATGAAAACATTTCTTCATTGATGAAAACATTTATTCTAAATGAAAATACTTACCTATGTTTTATTTCTAATATGTATAAAAATGTAGTAGCATAGTCATATTGCTAAAGGTGCTAAAATTAGACTACACTAACATATCTATCTTTACTAATTAATTAGCTTAGAGGGTGATTGATACTTGCCCCATGGAACGCTTGAAATTGTAACAATTTCAAAATACTTTACTCCTCTTTTCAATTATCAAATGAATGTAATAGTTGAAATTAAGTGGACTGTATTGTGAATAAGTAATGAGTAAGAAAATACATGTACTTATTTTTTTTTGTCTTTTCAGAAACACAAGCGCTCACGTCAATCCTGGGATGGGTCATCTGCAGACCATGTTTACAGCTACGATGATACTCCTTTGTATACAATTGATGACAACCCGTTACAACGAGAGAAGTCATACAGGCCAAGCATGCCTAATCCTCCTCCTCCTCCGGTAGACACGCCCCATAATGATAAGGAGAAGAAGGACAGCAAGGAAAGCCAGGAGGAAACCAAGTTTGATACAGATGATGAAAAGGAAAACAGAAAATTTGAAAAGGAAAAAAATGTTGATAAGAAAGATGAAAGCAAAGAGAAAGTAGACAATGATAGGTTCTATGAGGCAAGCGATAAGGATGAGCAATCCAAAGATAGCGTTGAGGAAAAGGGGATAAGGAAAGAGGAGAAAAAAGCTGTACCTGATGATAAAGGAAATGATAAGAAAGCAGCAATGAATGGCAAGGAGAAAACAAAGGCATCTATGAACGGAGATAAAGAAGAGAAAGCACTGAAAAGAGGTGAAAAGGGGATGACAAAGACGGACAAAAAGAAACAAACAAACGGAGAAGAGACGGTCACAGATGAGACCATGGAAGGATTCCTGAAGGAAATTTATGGAAAAAAATATCCATATGGCATTTTTGGTGGATCATACGCAAAATTCGAAGAAAGCAGGAGAGGTTTCAAAGGAGCAGACAAGAAAGGTTTTGGCAAGGATTCTAATAAAAAGGCAATGGAAAACATAGACAATAGGACACCCCTAAAGGAAACACAAGAGGACTTTAAGGAGGCAGACAAAGAAGGACTAGCCCACAGCTTAAAGGAAACTGATGAGAGTTTCAAGGAACCAGATAGAAAAGACAACAGTTTTAAAGAAGCAGATAGAAAAGACAACAGTTTTAAAGAAGCAGATAAGCAAAACAAGAGTTTTAAGGTAGCCAGCAAGCAAGATGAAGACAAGAGTTTCAAAGGGGCAGATAAGAAAGATCAAAGCTTTAGGGAAGAAGATAAAAAAGACCAGAGTTTCAAGGTATTAAGTGAGCCGGATCAAGACAAGAGTTTCAAGGAAGCAGATAAGGACAATAGTTTCAAGGAAGCAGACAAAGAAGACAACAACAGTTTTAAAGAAGCAGATAAGAAAGACAATAGCTTCAAGGTATCAACCAAGCCAGATCAAGACAAGAGTTTCAAGGAAGCAGATAAGAAAGACAAGAGCTTCAAGGAAGCAGACAAAGAAGACAACAAGAGTTTTAAAGAAGCCGATAAAGAAGGCAAGAGCTTCAAGGTATCAAGAGAGCCAGATCAAGACAAGAGTTTCAAGGAAGCAGACAAACAAGAGGAGAGCTTCAAGTTAACAAATAGCAATAGTTTTGAAGAAGATGACAAAAAAATATTTGAACAAGATACCAAAGAAAAATTTGGAAATGAGGATGAAAAGGACTTTAAAAAAAATGATGAAGAACAACACAACAAATTCGGAAAAAAAGATGATAACAAAAGCTTCAAAACAGAAGATAGAAAAGGATTAAATAATTATAGAAATCAAAAAGAAACTGTTAATAAGATGTACCAAAGTAAAGATAAGTCGTTCAAGAAGGATGATGAACAGATGCAAGGTGATATGCCTTTTACTGAGGGTGAGGGAAACCTGGCAGAGATGAATATGTTTGGAGAAGATGACACAGAAGGCCTACATCTAAAACCTGACCTTGGTCCTGTTATTGATGAATCTGGGGACATAAACCTCCAACGACTCACCCAACAAATACACACTGGAGAGGAGACATCAAACACTGTACAGGCTCCAATCTTAGAAATGAAGTCAGAAATGGACCCATACAGGACTCCATTTGACTCACAAACAAGTCCAAACCCACCCACCACCAAACCCACCAAGGTCACCCCAGTGACAGCCATCCAGGACAGGAAGACAATTGAGGGACACCTAATATCTATGTCCTATGGTGAGTATTCCAAGGTTGTATCACACAATATCGGAGAATGTTGATGTGTTGTGGCTCGGCTATTGCAGTATCAGAGGATGTTTAACCAATCAAATGTCATTTTGTTGTAATGAGTAACAAGTAAATGATACAATGTTTGATTATTACAGAGACATGTTACGAGGATGGTGATTGTGCGACAGGGCGAGTATGTCTGGAAGGTGTGTGTGCCTGTGGTGGGGACACTATGTGTCTGGGCCACAAGAAGGCAGTGTGTGGGACAGACGGTCTGCTCTACCCCAGTCACTGTGAACTACACAGACAGGCCTGTATCCAGGGCCATCACATTAGGATTGACCACCAAGCTCGCTGCCTCAGCCACCACGAGGCTGGAGATGGTAGCAAGCCCGACCACCTTCAAGGTATTCCAATAAAGCTTCTGATAGTTTGATGTTGTTTTCTATGGTCTTGGTACATTTTGTACAAATCAAATTGTTGTTTACATTTCCTATGTGATGTCTTACAGTTTTAAGACACTTGAAAAAGTTCCAAGATCAATAAGACTATTTATCCTGATAGGGTCAGCATCCTCCATTTCATCAATGACACATGTCATTCTGATAGGGTCAGTATCCTTCATTTCATCAATGACACATGTCATTCTGATAGGGTCAGTATCCTTCATTTCATCAATGACACATGCTAATCTGATAGGGTCAGTATCCTTCATTTCATCAATGACACATGTCATTCTGATAGGGTCAGTATCCTTCATTTCATCAATGACACATGTCATTCTGATAGGGTCAGTATCCTTCATTTCATCAATGACACATGTCATTCTGATAGGGTCAGTATCCTTCATTTCATCAATGACACATGTCATTCTGATAGGGTCAGTATCCTTCATTTCATCAATGACACATGTCATTCTGATAGGGTCAGCATCCTCCATTTCATCCATGACACATTGTCATTCTGATAGGGTCAGTATCCTTCATTTCATCAATGACACATGTCATTCTGATAGGGTCAGCATCCTCCATTTCGTCAATGACACATGCTAATCTGATAGGGTCAGTATCCTTCATTTCGTCAATGACACATGCTAATCTGATAGGGTCAGTATCCTTCATTTCATCAATGACATTTGACATTTGTCAATGACTCTTGTAAGTAAAGGTTAAATTAAGGTAATTTCAGGTTTTCAAAATGGAAATGGGAGTAACGGCAATGAAACCATCAAGAAAAAGCTTATTATCAGTATTGAATACATTGAACTTCATATCACACATAGAAATAGAATGTTTTCCAAGGAGATGATCTTTAAATTTCCCCGTAGCCTTTATCATTCTGGTTCTCTGGGAAATTGACTGTTGTAAGTTTTCTTATCTACTGTTGACATTCATCTTAAAATTATTTTGAAAAATCTTCATATTGTGAACATGTGAGCCCTTCAATATTGTATCAAGAGTGAAAAGTCAACACCTTAGATAGGGTAAGCAGGCATTCTACCATCAAGAAATGGAAATTTGACAATATGAAAAGCTTCACTTGTTATTATCATTGTGACATTCCATAGCAGATATAAAGATATGCCATTTGTGATGAGACAATCCAATATTCATAAGCTGTATGTGATGACGGAGACAATCCTATATTCATAAGCTGTACATGATGACCGAGACAATCCAATATTCATAAGCTGTACATGATGACAGAGACAATCTGATATTCATAAGCTGTACATGGTGACGGAGACAATCCAATATTCATAAGATGTACATGATGACGGAGACAATCTAATATTCATAAGCTGTACATGATGACGGAGACAATCTGATATTCATAAGCTGTACGTGGTGACGGAGACAATCCAATATTCATAAGCTGTACATGGTGACGGAGACAATCCAATATTCATAAGCTGTACATGGTGACACAGACAATCCAATATTCACAAGCTGTACATGGTGACGGAGACAATCCAATATTCATAAGCTGTACGTGAGGACGGAGACAATCTAATATTCATAAGCTGTATGTGATGACAGAGACAATCTAATATTCATAAGCTGTACGTGATGACGGAGACAATCCAATATTCATAAGCTGTACATGATAACGGAGACAATCCAATATTCATAAGCTGTACATGATAACGGACACAATCCAATATTCATAAGCTGTACATGATGACGGAGACAATCCTATATTCATAAGCTGTACATGATGACGGACACAATCCAATATTCATAAGCTGTACATGATGACGGAGACAATCCAATATTCATAAGCTGTACGTGATGACGGAGACAATCCAATATTCATAAGCTGTACATGATAACGGAGACAATCCAATATTCATAAGCTGTACATGGTGCCGGAGACAATCCAATATTCATAAGCTGTACATGGTGACGGAGACAATCCAATATTCATAAGCTGTACATGGTGACGGAGACAATCCAATATTCATAAGCTGTACATGGTGACGGAGACAATCCAATATTCATAAGCTGTACGTGATGATGGAGACAATCCAATATTCACGAGCTGTACATGATGACAGAGGTGATTTTCTGTATCCGACCAGTTTCCCAACGTATAGACAATTTGTGTCTCTAACAATACCGCTGCTCCACAAGGTCCATATAAAGTCCTTGTGTAATTGTGTTTACAACTAAGGAGAACAATATCCAGACATGTTTTAGGTTTTCTCAGTAATCTCATTGTCTCTAGGATGACGTTTAAACAATGTTTAATTTTAAGTAGAAAACCAAAAATAAATCTGATATAGGTGTGTCAGGTTGTGTGTCATCATTAACTAAGCCTCTGTAGCCACCTGGTAGTGATCCATATTACACTGTGTGTAGCAGCACCCCCTAATACTGTCAGCTTCAATGACTGGATATACATATCAATGTCATGTACTTTTAGGAAGACACACTGTGTTCCTCTTGTGTAATGATGATGGGTAGGCTGGATGGATATTCCATCAGAGCTTACCTATTTTACAAATTGCATATATTGTGGGATTAATAAAAAAGGAATACCTATCCACTATGTTTACAATGTGACAGTTTCTCCCATAAAGTAGGATATAAGATTAACTCTTATAATATGTTGTGTTCCCTAGGAACCCTTTGTGAGTATGAGGAACGACAAGGTGTTGAAGCCATCCTGTGGGGAATGGACGTGACGTTCACCGTGGTTAGAACCATGGAGGAGTGTCTCGAGTCATGTGACCGGGCCCAGGTGACCGGTCTGTGTGTGGCATTTGAGTTTTCTGCCTCCAGTGGTCAGTGTGCATTGTATGAAAACAAGGATGACATTGTCTACCGACCCAATATTGACATGACCTTCTTTAACCAGGTCCGCTGCAGAAAGGAAATAGGTAAGGTTCAAGTGACCTTCATAATATTGTGTTAAAAAATGATCAACTTTTTAGCCCACCATCATCAGAGGGTGGGCTATTCAAATCGCCCTGCGTCCGTAGTCCATGGTCCGTCCGTTCTCAAATTTCATATATAGGTTCCCCTTGGTGCCAAGTTATGCATATTGCATTTTGAGATCAATCGGAAAACAACATGGCCGACAGGCAGCCATCTTGGATTTTGACAATTGAAATTTGTTATCGCTATTTCTCAGAAAGCACTGAAGGGATCTTTCTGAAATTTCATATGTAGGTTCCTCTTGGTGCCTAGTTATGCATATTGCATTTTGAAACCAATCGGAAAACAACATGGCTGACAGGCAGCCATCTTGTATTTTGACAATTGAAGTTTGTTATCGTTATTTCTCAGAAAGTACTGAAGGGATCTTTCTCAAATTTCATATGTAGGTTCCTCTTGGTACCTTGTTAGGCATATTGCATTTTGAGACCAATCGGAAAACAACATGGCCGACGGGCAGCCATCTTGGATTTTGACAGTTGAAGTTTGTTATCACTATTTCTCAGAAAGTAATCAAGGGATCTTTCTGAAATTTCATATTTAGGTTCCCCTCGGTGCCTAGTTATGCATATTGCATTTTGAGACTAATCGGAAAACAACATGGGCGACAGGCAGCCATGTTGGATTTTGACAATTGAAGTTTGTTATCGCTATTTCTCAGAAAGTAATGAAGGGATCTTTCTGAAATTTCATATATAGGTTCCCCTTGTTTGAAAAGTACAAGAGGGATGTTTCTCAATTTTTACAGATTAGTAAGAGGAAGGGAAAAATAGAGAAAAGATCAATCTGACATGGAACCTATCAAGATCGTTCAATGGTGGGCGCCAAGCGCCAAGATCCCTCTGGGATCTCTTGTTTTTACTGCCTGTTGAACCTGGTAGACCCTGTAATATGTTATATACTGAATACCTGGTAGACCCTGTAATATGTTGTCTACTGAATACCTGGTAGACCCTGTAATATGTTTTCTACTGAATACCTGGTAGACCCTGTAATATGTTGTCTACTGAATACCTGGTATACCATGTAATATGTTATATACAGTCAAACCTGCCTTAGCGACCACCTGAATTAAACGACTTCCTGTCATATGCGACCGTATTTTTTCCTCCCAACGTTATTTACTATACAAGTGACCTGAATTAAGCGACTACCTGTCAGACGCGACTAACGACCATCATTTCCGTCTCCCAAATGCTGAAAAGCGACTTTTTCAGCGACTTTCCGAGTTTTAAAACGGAAGCAGAAGTCATAATCAAGAAGAAACCGGACAAATTTGTCTGCTTTTAAAGATTAAAAAAATACTTCAGAAATGCATGAAATGTCTTAATCTGTCTCAAAAAATGTACTGAATTTATTATCTTTGCCCTGATAACACCCAAAAACGAACGAAACTGTACTTTACTTCAAAAGAATGAAAGATGGCGAAAAAATGTCTTCGCCATTCAGACGATTTTCACGAAATTTTGATTGATAAAAATACAAACATTTGCTTGGGAAGTATGAAAAAGAGTGAATAAACAGTCAACTTACTGTTTAACTGAAATTTATGTTCTTTTTGAGACATTAGAACAGATATTTGCCAGTTAAAAACGTCTCCATTGTTCTGAAGGAAATGCAGTTACGTGACTAATAATCCGGACGGAAGTCCGGACAAGGAATTCAGGAATGCAAAAAAAAAAAAAAACTTTTTTTTTTTTTTTTGGTAAATGTATCCGGCACTGAAAATAATCAAATTAGCCATTCAAACTCTTTGATTTTTTTTTTGTATTTTAAAATAAAAATGTTTCTATTGTAACATGCTAAAAGAATTTAAATATAGATATTAATGAAAATAAAAGAAACTGAATTAAATTTATAAAAATAAATATTGTACTACATATGTAGAAATGGGGATATTTTATTGTCCATTATTATAAGCATTTTATTTCATTAAGTGAATAGTGAGTTTTCTTCTTTTTTCTTCTTCTTGTTTTTCTTTCGTTTTCCTCAAAAGGTCTCTTACAGATTTGATTATATTCACAATCTAATTGATGACTGAGGTCATTCCTTTTCATATATGTACTAATACTTGTAGCTGATAAATTTTACATATGTGGCAGAATAATTATGATCTTTCCTTTTCGGGTAATTTTCTTTGAACCTGGATTAAGAGACCACCTGTCATATGTGACCTTTTTTATTGACTCCCTTGGAAGGTCACATATGACAGGTTTGACTGTACTGAATACCTGGTAGACCCTGTAATATGTTGTCTACTGAATACCTGGTAGACCCTGTAATATGTTGTCTACTGAATACCTGGTAGACCCTGTAATATGTTGTCTACTGAATACCTGGTAGACCCTGTAATATGTTGTCTACTGAATACCTGGTAGACCCTGTAATATGGTGTCTACTGAATACCTGGTAGACCCTGTAATATGTTGTCTACTGAATACCTGGTAGACCCTGTAATATGTTGTCTACTGAATACCTGGTAGACCCTGTAATATGTTATATACTGAATACCAGGTAGACCCTGTAATATGTTGTCTACTGAATACCTGGTAGACCCTGTAATATGGTGTCTACTGAATACCTGGTAGACCCTGTAATATGTTGTCTACTGAATACCTGGTAGACCCTGTAATATGTTGTTTACTGAATACCTGGTAGACCCTGTAATATGGTGTCTACTGAATACCTGGTAGACCCTGTAATATGTTGTATACTGAATACCTGGTAGACCATGTAATATGTTGTCTACTGAATACCCGGTAGACCCTGTAATATGTTGTCTACTGAATACCTGGTAGACCCTGTAATATGTTGTCTACTGAATACCTGGTAGACCATGTAATATGGTGTCTACTGAATACCTGGTAGACCCTGTAATATGTTGTCTATTGAATACCTGGTAGACCCTGTAATATGTTGTCTACTGAATACCTGGTATACCATGTAATATGTTATATACTGAATACCTGGTAGACCCTGTAATATGTTGTCTACTGAATACCTGGTATACTATGTAATATGTTATATACTGAATACCTGGTATACCATGTAATATGGTGTCTACTGAATACCTGGTAGACCCTGTAATATGTTGTCTATTGAATACCTGGTAGACCCTGTAATATGTTGTCTACTGAATACCTGGTAGACCATGTAATATGTTGTCTACTGAATACCTGGTAGACCCTGTAATATGTTGTCTACTGAATACCTGGTAGACCTGTAATATGTTGTCTACTGAATACCTGGTAGACCTGTAATATGTTGTCTACTGAATACCTGATAGACCCTGTAATATGTTGTCTACTGAATACATGGTAGACCCTGTAATATGTTGTCTACTGAATACCAGGTAGACCCTGTAATATGTTTATTGAATACAGATTTTTCAATTGTGTTTTTAATTCATTTCCACTAACCAAGTTTGTAATAAATGATTTGTTCTGCAAAAACGTAGACCAAATTGCTTGTGGAAAAATTGATCAAACATTGGAAATATTGGCATTCCATTAGGTATTGTTCAGAGGAATTTTTATTCATGAATATTTCAAACATTCTTGTACGTTCATGATGACAAAGTTTTTGGAACTGGCTGTTATACAATTAGCTGACAAAGTTATAAAACGTTTGCCAAGAGAAGTATTGATTGCCGCAGCATTAGATTGTGCTGGGAGAGCCTTTGCATCAAGCTTAGAGGCAGCATTCCCTCTAATACTGACTTGCTAATCGCAATATGTAACATTAGATTGCAGGTAATTCATTGTGAAGTTTCTTTTTTTGTCATTGTTCAAATGAAATAGGGTTTGATGACCGATAAAATAGGGTTCGATGACATATAAAATAGGGTTTAATGACAGATGAAATAGTGTGATGACAGATAAAATAGTGTTTGATGACAGATAAAATAGTGTGTGATGACAGATAAAATAGTGTGTGGATGACAGATAAAATAGTGTGTGATGACAGATAAAATAGTGTGTGATGACAGATAAAATAGTGTGTGATGACAGATAAAATAGAGTGTAATGACAGATGAAATAGGTGTGATGACAGATAAAATAGTGTGTGATGACAGATAAAATAGTGTGTGATGACATAAAATAGTGTGTGATGACAGATAAAATAGTATGTGATGACAGATAAAATAGTGTGTGATGACAGATAAAATAGGGTTTGATGACAGATAAAATAGTGTGTGATGACAGATAAAATAGTGTGGGATGACATAAAATAATGTTGGATGACAGATAAAATAGGTGTGATGACAGATAAAATAGTGTGATGACAGATAAAATAGTGTGGGATGACAGATAAAATAGTGTGTGATGACAGATAAAATAGTGTGATGACAGATAAAATAGTGTGAGATGACAGATAAAATAGTGTGTGATGACAGATAAAATAGGGTGGGATGACAGATAAAATAGTGTGGGATGACAGATAAAATAGTGTGTGATGACAGATAAAATAGGGTGGGATGACAGATAAAATAGTGTGGAATGACAGATAAAATAGTGTGTGATGACAGATAAAATAGAGTGTGATGACAGATAAAATAGTATGGGATGACAGATAAAATAGTGTGTGATGACAGATAAAATAGTGTGATGACAGATAAAATAGTGTGAGATGACAGATAAAATAGTGTGAGATGACAGATAAAATATTGTGTGATTACAGATAAAATAGTGTGTGATTACAGATAAAATAGTGTGGGATGACAGATAAAATAGGTGTGATGACAGATAAAATAGTGTGTGATGACAGATAAAATAGGGTTTGATGACAGATAAAATAGAGTGTGATGACAGATAAAACAGGTGTGATGACAGATAAAATAGGTGTGATGACAGATAAAATAGAGTGTGATGACAGATAAAATAGGTGTGATGACAGATAAAATAGGGTTTGATGACAGATAAAATAGGTGTGATGACAGATAAAATAGGTGTGATGACAGATAAAATAGTGTGGGATGACAGATAAAATAGTGTGAGATGACAGATAAAATAGAGTGTGATGACAGAAAAAATAGTGTGTGATGACAGATAAAATAGGTGTGATGACAGATGAAATAGTGTGTGATGACAGATCAAATAGTGTCTGATGACAGATAAAATAGTGTGTGATGACAGATAAAATAGTGTGTGATGACAGATAAAATAGTGTGGGATGACAGATAAAATAGAGTGTGATGACAGATGAAATAGTGTGTGATGACAGATAAAATAGGGTGTGATGACAGATAAAATAGTGTGTGATGACAGATAAAATAGTGTGTGATGACAGATAAAATAGTGTGGGATGACAGATAAAATAGTGTGTGATGACAGATAAAATAGTGTGGGATGACAGATAAAATAGTGTTTGATGACAGATAAAATAGTGTGTGATGACAGATAAAATAGGTGTGATGACAGATAAAATAGGGTTTGATGACAGATAAAATAGTGTGTGATGACAGATAAAATAGGGTTTGATGACAGATAAAATAGTGTGTGATGACAGATAAAATAGGTGTGATGACAGATAAAATAGTGTGTGATGACATAAAATAGTGTGTGATGACAGATAAAATAGTGTGATGACATAAAATAGTGTGGGATGACAGATAAAATAGTGTTGGATGACAGATAAAATAGTGTGTGATGACAGATAAAATAGGGTTCGATGACATAAAATAGTGTGGGATGACAGATAAAATAGTGTGTGATGACAGATAAAATAGGGTTCGATGACATAAAATAGTGTGGGATGACAGATAAAATAGGGTGTGATGACAGATAAAATAGGGTGGGATGACAGATAAAATAGTGTGGGATGACAGATAAAATAGTGTGGGATGACAGATATAATAGTGTGTGATGACAGATAAAATAGGTGTGATGACAGATAAAATAGTGTGTGATGACAGATAAAATAGTGTGTGATGACAGATAAAATAGGTGTGATGACAGATAAAATAGGGTTTGATGACAGATAAAATAGGTGTGATGACAGATAAAATAGTGTGTGATGACAGATAAAATAGTGTGTGATGACAGATAAAATAGTGTGTGATGACAGATAAAATAGGTGTGATGACAGATAAAATAGGGTTTGATGACAGATAAAATAGTGTGTGATGACAGATAAAATAGTGTGGGATGACAGATAAAATAGTGTGGGATGACAGATAAAATAGTGTGTGATGACAGATGAAATAGTGTGTGATGACAGATAAAATAGAGTGTGATGACAGATAAAATAGTGTGTGATGACAGATAAAATAGGTGTGATGACAGATAAAATAGTGTGTGATGACAGATAAAATAGTGTGTGATGACAGATAAAATAGTGTGTGATGACATAAAATATGTGTGATGACAGATATAATAGTGTGTTATGACAGATAAAATAGAGTGTGATGACAGATAAAATAGTGTGTGATGACAGATAAAATAGAGTGTGATGACAGATAAAATAGTGTGTGATGACAGATAAAATAGTGTGTGATGACAGATAAAATAGAGTGTGATGACAGATAAAATAGTGTGTGATGACAGATAAAATAGAGTGTGATGACAGATAAAATAGTGTGTGATGACAGATAAAATAGTGTGGGATGACAGATAAAATAGTGTGTGTGATGACAGATAAAATAGGTGTGGTGTGATGACAGATAAAATAGTGCGTGATGACAGATAAAATAGTGTGTGATGACAGATAAAATAGAGTGTGATGACAGATAAAATAGTGTGTGATGACAGATAAAATAGTGTGTGATGACAGATAAAATAGAGTGTGATGACAGATAAAATAGTGTGTGATGACAGATAAAATAGTGTGTGATGACAGATAAAATAGAGTGTGATGACAGATAAAATAGAGTGTGATGACAGATAAAATAGTGTGTGATGACAGATAAAATAGTGTGATGACAGATAAAATAGTGTGGGATGACAGATAAAATAGTGTGTGATGACAGATAAAATAGGGTGTGATGACAGATAAAATAGAGTGTGATGACAGATAAAATAGTGTGTGATGACAGATAAAATAGTGTGATGACAGATAAAATAGGTGTGATGACAGATAAAATAGGTGTGATGACAGATAAAATAGTGTGTGATGACAGATAAAATAGTGTGTGATGACAGATAAAATAGTGTTTGATGACAGATAAAATAGGTGTGATGACAGATAAAATAGTGTGTGATGACAGATAAAATAGGTGTGATGACAGATAAAATAGTGTGTGATGACAGATGAAATAGTGTGTGATGACAGATGAAATAGTGTGTGATGACAGATAAAATAGTTTGATGACAGATAAAATAGTGTGTGATGACAGATAAAATGTGTGATGACAAATAAAATAGTGTGGGATGACAGATAAAATAGGGTTTGATGACAGATAAAATAGGTGTGATGACAGATAAAATAGTGTGTGATGACAGATAAAATAGTGTGTTGACAGATAAAATAGTGTTTGATGACAGATAAAATAGTGTGTGATGACAGATATAATAGTGTGTGATGACAGATATAATAGTGTGTGATGACAGATAAAATAGTGTGTGATGACAGATAAAATAGAGTGTGATGACAGATAAAATAGAGTTTGGTGACAGATAAAATAGGTGTGATGACAGATAAAATAGTGTGTGATGACAGATAAAATAGGTGTGATGACAGATAAAATAGTGTGGGATGACAGATAAAATAGTGTGATGACAGATAAAATAGTGTGAGATGACAGATAAAATAGGTGTGATGACAGATAAAATAGTGTGTGATGACAGATAAAATAGAGTGTGATGACAGATAAAATAGTGTGTGATGACAGATAAAATAGGTGTGATGACAGATAAAATAGGTGTGATGACAGATAAAATAGAGTGTGATGACAGATAAAATAGTGTGTGATGACAGATAAAATAGTGTGTGATGACAGATAAAATAGTATGTGATGACAGATAATATAGGTGTGATGACAGATAAAATCGTGTGTGATGACAGATAAAATAGTGTGTGATGACAGATAAAATAGGTGTGATGACAGATAAAATAGAGTGTGATGACAGATAAAATAGTGTGTGATGACAGATAAAATAGAGTTTGATGACAGATAAAATAGGGTGTGATGACATAAAATAGTGTGTGATGACAGATAAAATAGGGTGTGATGACAGATAAAATAGTGTGTGATGACAGATAAAATAGGGTGTGATGACAGATAAAATAGTGTGGGATGACAGATAAAATAGGGTGTGATGACAGAAAAAATAGGGTGTGATGACAGATAAAATAGAGTTTGATGACAGATAAAATAGTGTGTGATGACAGATAAAATAGTGTGTGATGACAGATAAAATAGTGTGTGATAACAGATAAAATAGGGTGTGATGACATAAAATAGTGTGTGATGACAGATAAAATAGGGTGTGATGACAGATAAAATAGAGTGTGATGACAGATAAAATAATGTGTGATGACAGATAAAATAGTGTGTGATGACAGATAAAATAGTGTGATGACAGATAAAATAGTGTGTGATGACAGATAAAATAGTGTGTGATGACAGATAAAATAGTGTGTGATGACAGACAAAATAGTGTGTGATGACAGATAAAATACAGTGGAACTTCGTTAACTCGAAGTCGACGGGACCACGAAAAAACTTCGAGTTATCCGAGTGTTCGAATTAAGCGAGTTATCGTTTTTGGTGAAAAGTTTGGTCAATATTTGTCAACATTATATAATCATAATAACTTCGCTCCGTCGCTCACCAGATCAGTGTAAAGACTGGTCAATACATGTAAATATATATGTAATGTTTCGTTATGTCACTTGTAATTTGGTGTAGTTTTGCCGATATACAGTCACGATAAAGTTTCTTTCACTTAGTCACTTCAATAATGATCTGATGTGCAAGTCATGTTTGCAAAAGGTAAACGATAAAACGGAATTCGACAAAATAACAAGTTATTAATGTCAAAACAAATAACCGTTTAAGTTTAACACAGATTGCATACAAAACGTAACAGAACCATTACCTTTTATTGGACATATATAAAATACTGTTTGATCGACCTACTTACTTTTTATTGATAACCAAGCCATTTCCATGTGTATTAGCACCGGAAGTTGGGCTGCGCATGTGCGTATAAAATGTTACTGTAACTGAGTTGGTGTTGTATCCGATTTAATAGACAGCACTGACCGTTACAGTGGTACTCTGAACACCTCTGCAGTAATTACGCTATTGTTTCAGCAGTTTAAAGATTTAATAGGCGCCGGTGACTGTGTCATTTCTACACCTGTAAAAACATCAGCCGGGTAGATCTACCGGTGTGTCAGAGATTAGTTCCGCTTGAGCGAACGGGTAGATGAGTTGTTGACTATCGTGTGTACTGATATCGGCGACCGTCTTGGGAAATTACCTGATGTAAGTAAAGCAGTACTTTTTTATCACCAAGACTTGTTGTTATAAGATTCAACCGACAATTTCTTTTATGAATTTATGAAACACTTATAATAGCATGTAGGTTAGTAGTGCCGATATGTTCAGTATTACAAACGGAATTTAGCTCTTCAAAAATGTCGGCGTTTGCTACCGATCGACGAAAATTATACTTCGAGTTATTCGAACATTTCAAGTAGGATTTTTATTGTTGGGACCAAATTTTTACGTATTATCCGAGTTTTTCGAGTTATCCGAATTCGAATTATCCGAGTTTTTTTTACTAAGATAAAGAGAGAATTCGGCCGGGACCGGCGAGGTACTTCGAGTTAAGCGGGGTATTCGAGTTATCCGAGTTCGAGTTAACGAAGTTCCACTGTAGTGTGTGATGACAGATAAAATAGTGTGTGATGACAGATAAAATAGGTGTGATGACAGATAAAATAGGTGTGATGACAGATAAAATAGTGTGTGATGACAGATAAAATAGTGTGTGATGACAAAATAAATAGAGTGATGACAGATAAAATAGTGTGTGATGACAGATAAAATAGTGTGTGATGACAGATAAAATAGGGTGTGATGACAGATAAAATAGGGTTTGATGAAAAATAAAATAGTGTGTGATGACAGATAAAATAGGTGTGATGACAGATAAAATAGTGTGTGATGACAGATGAAATAGTGTTTGATGACAGATAAAATAGTGTAGGACGACAGATAGAATAGGGTTCGATGACAGATAAAATAGAGTGTGATGACAGATAAAATAGTGTGTGATGACAGATAAAATAGGGTGTGATGACAGATAAAATAGGGTGTGATGACAGATAAAATAGTGTGTGATGACAGATACAATAGTGTGTGATGACATGAAATAGTGTGATGACAGATAAAATAGTGTGTGATGACAGATAAAATAGTGTGTGATGACAGATAAAATAGAGTGTGATGACAGATAAAATAGTGTGTGATGACAGATAAAATAGGGTGTGATGACAGATAAAATAGGTGTGATGACAGATAAAATAGTGTAGGACGACAGATAGAATAGGGTTCGATGACAGATAAAATAGAGTGTGATGACAGATAAAATAGTGTGTGATGACAGATAAAATAGGGTGTGATGACAGATAAAATAGGGTGTGAATACAGATAAAATAGTGTGGGATGACAGATAAAATAGGTGTGATGACAGATAAAATAGTGTAGGACGACAGATAAAATAGGGTTCGATGACAGATAAAATAGAGTGTGATGACAGATGAAATAGTGTGTGATGACAGATAAAATAGTGTGTGATGACAGATAAAATAGTGTAGGACGACAGATAGAATAGGGTTCGATGACAGATAAAATAGAGTGTGATGACAGATGAAATAGTGTGTGATGACAGATAAAATAGTGTGGGATGACAGATAAAATAGTATGTGATGACAGATAAAATAGTGTGTGATGACAGATAAAATAGTGTGTGATGACAGATAACATAGGGTGTGATGACGGATAAAATATGTCACAGGTCTCATCCCATGGGAGCCGGTGGACCTTTCTTAGTCCTGTAGTCCATCAGTCAACATCAGAGGCTGGGACTGTGTATTGACCTTAGGTCCCACATAGGACAGTCTATCAGTCAACATCAGAGGCTGGGACTATGTATTGACCTTAGGTCCCACATAGGACAGTCCATCAGTCAACATCAGAGGCTGGGACTGTGTATTGACCTTAGGTCCCACATAGGACAGTCTATCAGTCAACATCAGAGGCTGGGACTGTGTATTGACCTTAGGTCCCACATAGGACAGTCTATCAGTCAACATCAGAGGCTGGGACTGTGTATTGACCTTAGGTCCCACATAGGACAGTCTATCAGTCAACATCAGAGGCTGGGACTGTGTATTGACCTCCGGTCCTGGGACTGTGTATTGACCTCAGGTCCCACATAGGACAGTCTATCAGTCAACATCAGAGGCTGGGACTGTGTATTGACCTTAGGTCCGACATAGGACAGTCTATCAGTCAACATCAGGTTCTGGGACTATGTATTGACCTTAGGTCCTGGGACTGTGTATTGACCTTAGGTCCCACATAGGACACAGTCTATCAGTCAACATCAGAGGCTGGGACTGTGTATTGACCTTAGGTCCCACATAGGACAGTCTATCAGTCAACATCAGAGGCTGGGACTGTGTATTGACCTCAGGTCCTGGGACTGTGTATTGACCTCAGGTCCCACATAGGACAGTCTATCAGTCAACATCAGAGGCTGGGACTGTGTATTGACCTTAGGTCCCACATAGGACAGTCTATCAGTCAACATCAGGTTCTGGGACTATGTATTGACCTTAGGTCCTGGGACTGTCTATTGACCTTAGGTCCCACATAGGACAGTCTATCAGTCAACATCAGAGGCTGGGACTGTGTATTGACCTCAGGTCCTGGGACTGTGTATTGACCTCAGGTCCCACATAGGACAGTCTATCAGTCAACATCAGAGGCTGGGACTGTGTATTGACCTTAGGTCCCACATAGGACAGTCTATCAGTCAACATCAGGTTCTGGGACTATGTATTGACCTTAGGTCCCACATAGGACAGTCTATCAGTCAACATCAGAGGCTGGGACTGTGTATTGACCTTAGGTCCCACATAGGACACGGTCTATCAGTCAACATCAGAGGCTGGGACTGTGTATTGACCTCAGGTCCCACATAGGACAGTCTATCAGTCAACATCAGAGGCTGGGACTGTGTATTGACCTTAGGTCCCACATAGGACAGTCTATCAGTCAACATCAGGTTCTGGGACTATGTATTGACCTTAGGTCCCACATAGGACAGTCTATCAGTCAACATCAGAGGCTGGGACTGTGTATTGACCTCAGGTCCCACATAGGACACAGTCTATCAGTTAACATCAGAGGCTGGGACTGTGTATTGACCTCAGGTCCTGGGACTGTGTATTGACCTCAGGTCCCACAAAGGACAGTCTATCAGTCAACATCAGAGGCTGGGACTGTGTATTGACCTCAGGTCCTGGGACTGTGTATTGACCTCAGGTCCCACATAGGACACGGTCTATCAGTCAACATCAGAGGCTGGGACTGTGTATTGACCTCAGGTCCTGGGACTGTGTATTGACCTCAGGTCCCACATAGGACATGGTCTATCAGTCAACATCAGAGGCTGGGACTGTGTATTGACCTTAGGTCCCACATAGGACAGTCTATCAGTCAACATCAGAGGCTGGGACTGTGTATTGACCTCAGGTCCCACATAGTACACAGTCTATCGGTCAACATCAGAGGCTGGGACTGTGTATTGACCTCAGGTCCCACATAGGACACGGTCTATCAGTCAACATCAGAGGCTGGGACTGTGTATTGACCTCAGGTCCTGGGACTGTGTATTGACCTCAGGTCCCACATAGGACAGTCTATCAGTCAACATCAGAGGCTGTGACTGTGTATTGACCTCAGGTCCTGGGACTGTGTATTGACCTCAGGTCCTGGGACTGTGTATTGACCTCAGGTCCCGGGACTGTGTATTGACATCAGGTCCCACATAGGACAGTCTATCAGTCAACATCAGAGCCTGGGACTGTGTATTGACCTCAGGTCCCACATAGGACACGGTCTATCAGTCAACATCAGAGGCTGGGACTGTGTATTGACATCAGGTCCCACATAGGACAGTCTATCAGTCAACATCAGAGGCTGGGACTGTGTATTGACCTTAGGTCCCACATAGGACACGGTCTATCAGTCAAGATCAGGTCCTGGGACTGTGTATTGACCTTAGGTCCCACATAGGACAGTCTATCAGTCAACATCAGAGGCTGGGACTGTGTATTGACCTTAGGTCCTGGGACTGTGTATTGACCTTAGGTCCCACATAGGACAGTCTATCAGTCAACATCAGAGGCTGGGACTGTGTATTGACCTTAGGTCCCACATAGGACAGTCTATCAGTCAACATCAGAGGCTGGGACTGTGTATTGACCTCAGGTCCCACATAATACACAGTCTATCGGTCAACATCAGAGGCTGGGACTGTGTATTGACCTCAGGTCCCACATAGGACAGTCTATCAGTCAACATCAGAGGCTGGGACTGTGTATTGACCTTAGGTCCCACATAGGACAGTCTATCAGTCAACATCAGAGGCTGGGACTGTGTATTGACCTCAGGTCCCACATAGGACAGTCTATCAGTCAACATCAGAGGCTGGGACTGTGTATTGACCTCAGGTCCCACATAGGACAGTCTATCAGTCAACATCAGAGGCTGGGACTGTGTATTGACCTCAGGTCCCACATAGGACAGTCTATCGGTCAACATCAGAGGCTGGGACTGTGTATTGACCTCAGGTCCCACATAGGACACGGTCTATCAGTCAACATCAGAGGCTGGGACTGTGTATTGACCTCAGGTCCCACATAGGACACAGTCTATAAGTCAACATCAGAGGCTGGGACTGTGTATTGACTTCAGGTCCCACATAGGACACGGTCTATCAGTCAACATCAGAGGCTTGGACTGTGTATTGACCTCAGGTCCCACATAGGACACAGTCTATCAGTCAACATCAGACACAGTCTATCAGTCAACATCAGAGGCTGGGACTGTGTATTGACCTCAGGTCCCACATAGGACACAGTCTATCAGTCAACATCAGAGGCTGGGACTGTGTATTGACCTCAGGTCCCACATAGGACAGTCTATCAGTCAACATCAGAGGCTTGGACTGTGTATTGACCTCAGGTCCCACATAGGACATGGTCTATCAGTCAACATCAGAGGCTGGGACTGTGTATTGACCTCAGGTCCCACATAGGACAGTCTATCAGTCAACATCAGAGGCTGGGACTGTGTATTGACCTCAGGTCCCACATAGGACATGGTCTATCAGTCAACATCAGAGGCTGGGACTGTGTATTGACCTCAGGTCCCACATAGGACACAGTCTATCAGTCGACATCAGAGGCTGGGACTGTGTATTGACCTCAGGTCCCACATAGGACAGTCTATCAGTCAACATCAGAGGCTCGGACTGTGTATTGACCTCAGGTCCCACATAGGACACAGTCTATCAGTCAACATCAGAGGCTGGGACTGTGTATTGACCTCAGGTCCTACATAGGACACGGTCTATAAGTCAACATCAGAGGCTGGGACTGTGTATTGACCTCAGGTCCCACATAGGACACAGTCTATCAGTCAACATCAGAGGCTGGGACTGTGTATTGACCTCAGGTCCTACATAGGACACGGTCTATAAGTCAACATCAGAGGCTCGGACTGTGTATTGACCTCAGGTCCCACATAGGACACGGTCTATCAGTCAACATCAGAGGCTTGGACTGTGTATTGACCTCAGGTCCCACATAGGACAGTCTATCAGTCAACATCAGAGGCTGGGACTGTGTATTGACCTCAGGTCCTGGGACTGTGTATTGACCTCAGGTCCCACATAGGACACAGTCTATCAGTCAACATCAGAGGCTGGGACTGTGTATTGACCTCAGGTCCTACATAGGACACGGTCTATAAGTCAACATCAGAGGCTGGGACTGTGTATTGACCTCAGGTCCCACATAGGACAGTCTTTCAGTCAACATCAGAGGCTGGGACTGTGTATTGACCTCAGGTCCCACATAGGACAGTCTATAAGTCAACATCAGAAGCAGGAAGAATCCATTGAAAATCTTTAGGTATAGAACCATTCATCATCAATGGATGTAAATTGTGAGATAAAACTACTGGGAAGATACCAGTTGATGACCTGAGTTTAATGGTTGGTTGGAAGGCTGATAAAGGATTACACAGGAATGAAAGAACCAGTGTCATTCACATACAGCTTTTTAAAAACTTAATTGCAGAATGGATTTTCTATTGAATGAGAACCCAGATAAGTTTCTCCATCTAAGGGATTACAGACTCAATCTGCATGTAATTAATCTGGATCAGCTGTATTTGAAATGTCACAAAGAAACAGGGCAGCCCTGTATAAAGAGAACAGAGAACAGCCATTAGAGACATAAATAGTTATTCCACTGAAGACAGTAGGAAGGTTGCTCTCAATCTGTTTAACAATGGATAGGTTGTGAGAATACCTGTAAGTTAAACCATTAATAATGAGGGAATTAGGAAGAGGGATACACAGCTTTCTACATGTGTAGCAATTACACATCTTTGTGTGTAGATGAATAGATGGAATCTTTAAGAATGCTAAACACAGATAAATTGGTATCAGACTCTCTATGTTACTGTTAATTAAGTATTTTTGACTATTTCCCAGGAAAATTGAAAGTAAATTGTAACAAGCTGGTCAATCATGATTTAAAATGTAGACCGGTGTGGAACACCCAAAAGTGCCCAAGCATTCTGATAATGATTATGATGAAGCATCTTTCTGATCACGATTGCCAATGTCTAATACAGGAAGCTTTGGGATATATCAGACAAAAGGAGGTCTTCTAGATCTCATTTTATACAGCCTATATACTGATATTATTGGTTATTCAGATACAAAACAGTTCTTTCATGACTCTTTCCTCTCTGTGTGGGACCAACTTGAATATTGTTTCCCGTTGCAGCACACATTTCAAATATAGCTGATCTAGTTCAATGGGGTCGTCTCAACACTTCTTATAAGGCATGGAATAACTGATATATTTATACATATAATGTAAACAGTGAATCCTTCCATTGTCACCAAATCATGTCATCTGTGCTGTGATACCATATAGGTTTACATTTCAAAGACAGCTCAATAACTAGGTTATAATTTATGTATATAATTATGCAAAAATAGTTCCATTATTTCAAGGTCAACAGGTTATTGTATAGGTCATAATGCCAATGTATAAAATCACACAACAATCCTTGCCCTATCTCACTGCACCTAAGTTTAGATTTCCATCAATTGCTACCAAACTATATACAGTGTACATATAATCATCAGTTTCATGATGAATTTAATTAAACAATGTTTGGAAAACAAGGTCCTCAGAGGAATATCTATGTTGCCATCATGTTTTAAATAGAATTCTTGTTCTTGCTATATAATAATTTAAACTTCATCACTTAATTAGCCTGAAATGGTATAACTTGTGTTATTGAGATAGCTGTTGTCATCGTCGTCGATGACGACGACATTGTTACAGTGTTTACAGACCCAGCGTGCTGTCAGTTCAATGATGTTACAATTTTTATACTCACACTGTCACTTTGATGATGTTACAATGTTTAGAAGAACACTCTGTCAGTTTGATGATGTTACAATGTTTAGAGGAACACCCTATCAGTTTGGTGATGTTACAATGTTTATACTCACGATGTCAGTTTGGTGATGTTACAATGTTTATACTCACGATGTCAGTTTGATGATGTTACAATGTTTATACTCACGATGTCAGTTTGATGATGTTACAATGTTTATACTCACGATGTCAGTTTGATGATGTTACAATGTTTATACTCACGATGTCAGTTTGGTGATGTTACAATGTTTAGAGGAACACCCTGTGAGTTTAATGATGTTACAATGTTTAGAGGAACACCCTGTCAGTTTGGTGATGTTACAATGTTTAGAGGAACACCCTGTCAGTTTGGTGATGTTACAATGTTTAGAGGAACACCTTGTCAGTTTGATGATGTTACAATGTTTAGAGGAACACCCTGTCAGTTTGATGATGTTACAATGTTTAGAGGAACACCCTGTCAGTTTGATGATGTTACAATGTTTAGAGGAACACCCTGTCAGTTTGATGATGTTACAATGTTTAGAGGAACACCCTGTCAGTTTGATGATGTTACAATGTTTAGAGGAACCACCTGTCGAGTTTGATGATGTTACAATGTTTAGAGGAACACCCTGTCAGTTTGATGATGTTACAATGTTTAGAGGAACACCCTGTCAGTTTGATGATGTTACAATGTTTAGAGGAACACCTTGTGAGTTTGATGATGTTACAATGTTTAGAGGAACACCCTGTCAGTTGATGATGTTACAATGTTTAGAGGAACACCCTGTCAGTTTGATGATGTTACAATGTTTAGAGGAACACCCTGTCAGTTTGGTGATGTTACAATGTTTAGAGGAACACCCTGTCAGTTTGATGATGTTACAATGTTAAGAGGAACACCCTGTCAGTTTGATGATGTTACAATGTTTATACTCACGATGTCAGTTTGATGATGTTACAATGTTTATACTCACGATGTCAGTTTGGTGATGTTACAATGTTTAGAGGAACACCTTGTGAGTTTGATGATGTTACAATGTTTAGAGGAACACCCTGTCAGTTTGATGATGTTACAATGTTTATACTCACGATGTCAGTTTGGTGATGTTACAATGTTTAGAGGAACACCCCGTGAGTTTGATGATGTTACAATGTTTAGAGGAACACCCCGTGAGTTTGATGATGTTACAATGTTTATACTCACGATGTCAGTTTGATGATGTTACAATGTAAGAGGAACACCTTGTCAGTTTGATGATGTTACAATGTTTATACTCACGATGTCAGTTTGATGATGTTACAATGTTTATACTCACGATGTCAGTTTGGTGATGTTACAATGTTTAGAGGAACACCCTGTCAGTTTGATGATGTTACAATGTTTAGAGGAACACCCTGTCAGTTTGGTGATGTTACAATGTTTATACTCACGATGTCAGTTTGATGATGTTACAATGTAAGAGGAACACCTTGTCAGTTTGATGATGTTACAATGTTTATACTCACGATGTCAGTTTGATGATGTTACAATGTTTATACTCACGATGTCAGTTTGGTGATGTTACAATGTTTAGAGGAACACCCTGTGAGTTTGATGATGTTACAATGTTTAGAGGAACACCCTGTCAGTTTGATGATGTTACAATGTTTAGAGGAACACCCCGTGAGTTTGGTGATGTTACAATGTTTAGAGGAACACCCCGTCAGTTTGGTGATGTTACAATGTTTAGAGGAACACCCCGTCAGTTTGATGATGTTACAATGTTTATACTCACGATGTCAGTTTGGTGATGTTACCATGTTTAGAGGAACACCCTGTCACTTTGATGATGTTACAATGTTTATATTTACGATGTCAGTTTGGTGATGTTACAATGTTTAGAGGAACACCCTGTGAGTTTGATGATGTTACAATGTTTAGAGGAACACCCTGTCAGTTTGATGATGTTACAATGTTTAGAGGAACACCCCGTGAGTTTGATGATGTTACAATGTTTAGAGGAACACCCTGTCAGTTTGGTGATGTTACAATGTTTAGAGGAACACCCTGTCAGTTTGGTGATGTTACCATGTTTAGAGGAACACCCTGTCACTTTGATGATGTTACAATGTTTATATTTACGATGTCAGTTTGGTGATGTTACAATGTTTAGAGGAACACCCTGTGAGTTTGATGATGTTACAATGTTTAGAGGAACACCCTGTCAGTTTGGTGATGTTACAATGTTTAGAGGAACACCCTGTCAGTTTGATGATGTTACAATGTTTAGAGGAACACCCCGTGAGTTTGGTGATGTTACAATGTTTAGAGGAACACCCCGTGAGTTTGGTGATGTTACAATGTTTAGAGGAACACCCCGTGAGTTTGGTGATGTTACAATGTTAAGAGGAACACCCTGTCAGTTTGATGATGTTACCATGTAAGAGGAACACCCTGTCAGTTTGATGATGTTACAATGTTTAGAGGAACACCCCGTCAGTTTGATAATGTTACAATGTTTATATTCACGATGTCAGTTTGATGATGTTACAATGTTTATATTCACGATGTCAGTTTGATGATGTTACAATGTTTATATTCATGATGTCAGTTTGATGATGTTACAATGTTTAGAGGAACACCCCGTGAGTTTGATGATGTTACAATGTTTATACTCACGATGTCAGTTTGATGATGTTACAATGTTTATATTTATGATGTCAGTTTGGTGATGTTACAATGTTTAGAGGAACACCCCGTGAGTTTGGTGATGTTACAATGTTTAGAGGAACACCCTGTCAGTTTGATGATGTTACAATGTTTAGAGGAACACCCTGTCAGTTTGATGATGTTACCATGTAAGAGGAACACCCTGTCAGTTTGATGATGTTACAATGTTTAGAGGAACACCCCGTCAGTTTGATAATGTTACAATGTTTATATTCACGATGTCAGTTTGATGATGTTACAATGTTTATATTCACGATGTCAGTTTGATGATGTTACAATGTTTATATTCATGATGTCAGTTTGATGATGTTACAATGTTTAGAGGAACACCCCGTGAGTTTGATGATGTTACAATGTTTATACTCACGATGTCAGTTTGGTGATGTTACAATGTTTAGAGGAACACCCTGTCAGTTTGATGATGTTACAATGTTTAGAGGAACACCTTGTCAGTTTGATAACATGTCTATTTTTACAGACCCACGGTGTGAGTTTGAGGAAGTGCGGGTTTCAGCTGAACAGGTGTTTGCCACGTGTAACATTCGCACTAAGACTGGGCTGACTTTGGACCAGTGTAAGGAACAGTGTTCTGGCTGTCATGCCTTTACCTACATACCTGAGAGTGGGGACTGTGAGGTTCACCATAACAAGGCCTGTACGTCCATGCTGGACGAGAAGGGTGTGGCCCACTACGTACAGAAATGTGATCACACAGGTATGTACAGCCATAATACAGCATGTCAAGCTGTGATTGTCAAATTATCCTCTTAAGGACGATATATAGAGTCCATTGCTGAATTTTCAGAAACTGCTCTCTAATGTCCGAGGTTTTCCATTTGTAGGTTCCATGTGCGAGTATATTGAGATCATTCCTGGTAGTGCACCTTTCATGTGTAGTACCTCGTCTACAAGCACGGAGAACCTAGTCGAGTGTCACGACGCCTGTGTCCTCAGTAGCTGTGAGGCCTTCAAGTACAAGATGGATCAGTCAGGAAGCTGTGACCTGTACTTCGACAACTCCTGTATCAGTATGCTGGACAAGAGGAAGGAGAACTACTATGTACGCCGCTGTACCAACCCAGAAGGTAGTACACCAGAACAAATACATACAGAAAACAATAATTGTACCACATCAGTTACACAGGAAACGTCACAACAACCTTGTGCTTGATTGTAATTTACCTGAGTATATAACTGCTGATTAAGGGACATGAGGCCTTTGTGATACCCCCACAACAAAGTCAGGGGGGGGGGGGGGGGGGGGGGGGGTGGTACTGGAATCGGCCTGTTTATCTGTCTCTGTTGTCCCATAAACTTGTCCGGACAACTTCTCCTAATAAACCAATGAGCAGTTCCAATGAAACTTCACACAAATATAAAGGATCATGTGTAGATGTGCATGCAATTTTGGTTGCTATGGTAACATGTCACTGTAAACAGATTTTCTGATAATTATTTGTCCGAACCACTCTTTCTGAACTGGTGCACAGATTTCAATGAAACTTCACACAAGTATAGAGGGCCATGTGTAGATATGCATGCAGCTGTTTAAATTATAAAATTTTGGCTGCCATGGTAGCCAGTCACTATCAACAGGTTTTCCTTGTCCAGACAACTCCTAAACTGGTGATCCGATTCCAATGAAATTTCACACAGATATAAAGGGCCTTGTGTAGATGTGCATACAATTCTCTCAGAATTATGGTTGCTATGGTGACAGGTCATTATAAACAGGTTTTCTGATAAAGAACTATAACCTCTCAGTCATTTTGGCAGATTTTATATTCATCCAAAATGAATTCTAGTAAAAATTAAAAACACTATAAAACTGTACTTTGCAAACAACAGGTTGGGGGGAACAGGGATATTAGTCAGCCAGTGGCTTACAGTTCCTTGATTATGATAATTATGAAAATATAAGATTATTCCTGTTGTTGACAACCATTCCTAAAGGTTAATAATGGTTTATAAGTACATAGTTCTGTAGGTCATATCTACTTATTGATGAGGATATAGATTCATGGATAGAGTAGATATAGGTATATATGTGGAGTTGTGTCAGTCATATCCACACATTAATGGAAAGATGATGGGAAAGCACTACCATGATACTTGTGTTGTAGAATGTAAGTACGAGGAAGTAAGGATGACCAACAATGACCCGTGTAGTATGGTGAAATAGCTACCATGATACTTGTGTTGTAGAATGTAAGTACGAGGAAGTAAGGATGACCAGCAATGACCCGTGTAGTATGGTGTCCAGTAGTACGGACGCGATTGACCAATGATACTTGTGTTGTAGAATGTAAGTACGAGGAAGTAAGGATGACCAGCAATGATCCGTGTAGTATGGTGTCCAGTAGTACGGACACGATTGACCAATGATACTTGTGTTGTAGAATGTAAGTACGAGGAAGTAAGGATGACCAGCAATGACCCGTGTAGTATGGTGTCCAGTAGTACGGACACGATTGACCAATGTAGAGACGCCTGTAGTGACTGTGTCGGGTTTAAATTTGACTACCAGACTGGAGGATGTAGTCTGTACAATCAGGAATCCTGTCTCCCAGACAAGAAACTCAACTTCTACATCATCCGCTGTCCAGGTCAGTCCAATGTTTTAGCTAAAAATTTGACAATATAGAATGACTTGTTTTTATGTACCTTCTTATTTAACTGTTATGATTATTTCTCTTTTTTGAAAAGTACTTCAAGAACTTTTTTTAATTTCACATATAATTTTCCCATGATCCTAAGTTTTGAGACCATTCAAAAAACATATTGGCCAATAATCTGACAGTCATTTTAGATTTAAGCAATAAAAGTTTGTTTTATCTATTGTTCAGTAAGGACTGCATGACCTATACTCTCCACTTTAACACTAATATACAGTCTGACCTTGTAAGGTGACCTATATTCTCCACTTTTACACTAATATACAGTCTGACCTTGTAAAGGTGACCTATACTCTCCACTTTAACACTAATATACAGTCTGACCTTGTAAGGTGACCTATATTCTCCACTTTTACACTAATATACAGTCTGACCTTGTAAGGTGACCTATACTCTCCACTTTAACACTAATATACAGTCTGACCTTGTAAGGTGACCTATATTCTCCACTTTTACACTAATATACAGTCTGACCTTGTAAGGTGACCTATACTCTCCACTTTTACACTAATATACAGTCTGAGCTAGTAAGGTGACCTATACTCTCCACTTTTATACTAATATACAGTCTGACCTAGTCAGTTGACCTATACTCTCCACTTTTATACTAATATACAGTCTGACCTAGTCAGGTGACCTATACTCTCCACTTTTATACTAATATACAGTCTGACCTAGTAAGGTGACCTATACTCTCCACTTTTATACTAATATACAGTCTGACCTAGTCAGGTGACCTATACTCTCCACTTTTATACTAATATACAGTCTGACCTAGTAAGGTGACCTACACTCTCCACTTTTATACTAATATACAGTCTGACCTAGTAAGGTGACCTATACTCTCCACTTTTATACTAATATACAGTCTGACCTAGTAAGGTGACCTATACTCTCCACTTTTACAGAAGAGATGATTTAGAAAAAGAGAAGAAATTTCAAAAATGATTCAAAAGATGATTGTCAAGATTATTTAGAGATCTCTCATTCATCAAATTGATGTTTTTTTTCTTCTTCAGTAGAGGAGTCTCGGACTCTAGAACTTGGAAAGGAGGAGGATTCTGTCAATATACAGATAGGAGGCTCAGTGGATACACCACAGAGACAAGTACCAGAGGAGTTAAGGAATGAGGTAATTCCTCAGGAAACCTCGGTAATCGAGGGAGGAGCCCAGAGGTTGGAACAAGTTATCACTAGTGATGTAAAGAAGGCTGGACCTACAGCTCCGCTGGTCGAGGACAAACCGGTAACTTCATCTGAAGAGGAAACTTCATCAGAGGAAGATGAGGAAGATGATGAGGAGGAGGATGAGGATGAGGAAGACTACAATGATATGACAGAGCTGGAGAAGAAGATCATGGGAGTGAAGCCAATCATGGAGGCTGGAGATTCCCTGTGTACTGATGAGGACTATGTCAAGTTTAAGGCTGCCCTTCTCAGATACCACTGTGTCAGATTTGGCCGCAAGGACTGCGACAAAACTCAGCTACCAAGTAAGTATATCTGAGATTTACAAATTGTTAGGTTATGCTTTGTCAGGTTTGGCTGCAAGGACTGCATTGTAGCTACAAAGAAAATATCTAGTGAAATATTTAAATAATCATATATAATTGTTAGTTGGGTCAGGAAATTGTACTCTGCAGACTGTTTCATGCCTTGTACATTACAAATTCACATTGACATCATTATAACCTTATAAAAATAAATAAATAAATAGTTGTTTCCTTGAAAGGAATTTTTTACCTATTTTGCAAAAGTTTGTCCTGTGACCTCCTATATTTTTTGCCCAATTTTTTTGAAACTTGGTAGGTTTTTCTAGAATGGCATTTTGATTGGATCATTTTTGCCGAAGTTATTGCCATTAGTTTATTTCAGTATTTGATATCTTGTCCAGATATTTCCTCCTACAGTTTTACAGGTACTCAGTTATTGCCATTAGTTTATTTCAGTATTTGATATCTTGTCCAGATATTTCCTCCTACAGTTTTACAGGTACTCTTGCTGTGAATATTTGTGTAAACAGGCAGCGTACTGGGGTACAAATCTTGACCGCTTGTTTTATATGTTTCCTAGACAAGGATTACATCGCCACGCTGATGTACAGTTACTACGATCGGGACATGGATGGAGCGGTGGATACACAGGAACTCTGGGAAACTCAGGTCATCAATAAGTTTGGTAAACTGTCCGACAAATGTACACTCGTGGACATCATGAAGTTTGACAATAAAGGAAATGGTGACGGCATTATGGACAAGAACAAGTTTGTCAAAGCCTTCGGTAAGAAAGCACATCTATCTAAGTGGGAGCTAGGTCAATACAGAGGTCAACCAACTTTTTAATAAGCTTACCTGGCCCAAATGGTCAAGTGAACTTATGCTATGGCATATATCAACTTATATTCCAATAACTTCTTGCAAACCAAAAGGCCTATGATAATGGTACAGTCTTAACAAATTTATTATCATCGAAGCAATTAATATTTATCAATATAAAAATTTAGTTATCGCAAATACAATTATGATCAATTGTTTGTGTGTTATCATTTCTGTGACTGCATAAAGCGGTTTTCTTGGTCAAAGTTCACCATTTCAGCCAATCAAAACACAGTTGTAAGGATTAATTGATGCCTAATTGGGAGTTGAATAATGCCACACGTTGTGGTAGAAATATAGATAAAAGATGTATTCTTGTCACATTATATATTTATTGTAGTACATGTAATATCAAATTCAATAATAATTTGTTGCCTATTCAATAAGCATGTTGCTGGATTCATCACTGGTAGCATTTTAGGAAGAAAATTTAATTTTGGAATAAATAAACAGAAAATACAGAGATTTCTCAATATCACTGTTTTATAGACATTCCTAAAGAGATACTGAAACAGAAAGTGGAGCTCATCCCCATCCTGGCTACCATGGGTAACGGTCTGGAGATCCAGTGTGGCATCCACCCTACAGAAGGGTCAGAGGTCGTGTGGGAAAGACACACTATAGATGTGGCCATGGTCAGCTTCCCCGACATAGCTGTACGTATAAAACATGGTGACATATCTGTATGTATAAAACATGGTGACATAGCTGTACGTATAAATCTTGGCTGACATAGCTGTACATATAAAACTTGGTGACATAGCTGTACATATAAAACATGGTGACATAGCTGTACATATAAAACATGGTGACATAGCTGTACGTATAAAACTTGGTGACATATCTGTATGTATAAAACTTGGCTGACATAGCTGTACGTATAAAACATGGTGACATAGCTGTATATATAAAACTTGGCTGACATAGCTGTACGTATAAAACATGGTGACATAGCTGTACGTATAAAACATGGTGACATAGCTGTACGTATAAAACATGGTGAATAGCTGTACGTATAAATCTTGGCTGACATATCTGTACGTATAAAACATGGTGACATATCTGTACATATAAAACTTGGCTGACATAGCTGTATATATAAAACTTGGCTGACATATCTGTATGTATAAATCTTGGCTGACATATCTGTACGTATAAAACATGGTGACATAGCTGTACGTATAAAACATGGTGACATATCTGTATGTATAAAAACTTGGCTGACATAGCTGTATGTATAAAACATGGTGACATATCTGTACGTATAAAACATGGTGACATAGCTGTACGTATAAAACATGGTGACATAGCTGTACGTATAAAACATGGTGACATAGATGTACGTATAAAACATGGTGACATAGCTGTACGTATAAAACATGGTGACATAGCTGTACGTATAAAACATGGTGACATAGCTGTACGTATAAATCTTGGCTGACATATCTGTACGTATAAAACTTGGTGACATAGCTGTACGTATAAAACATGGTGACATAGCTGTACGTATAAAACTTGGTGACATAGCTGTACGTATAAAACTTGGCTGACATCGCTGTACGTATAAAACATGGTGACATAGCTGTACGTATAAAACTTGGCTGACATAGCTGTACGTATAAAATATGGTGACATATCTGTACGTATAAACCTGGTGACATAGCTGTACGTATAAAACTTGGCTGACATAGCTGTACGTATAAAACTTGGCTGACATAGCTGTACATATAAAACATGGTGACATAGCTGTACATATAAAACTTGGCTGACATAGCTGTAGGTATAAAACTTGGCTGACATAGCTGTACATATAAAACTTGGCTGACATAGTTGTACATATAAAACTTGACTGACATCGCTGTAAGTATAAATCTTGGCTGACATAGCTGTACATATAAAACTGACATAGCTGTACATATAAAACATGGTGACATAGCTGTACATATAAAACTTGCCTTACTTAGCTGTACGTATAAAACTTGGCTGACATAGCTGTACGTATAAAACTTGTCTGACATAGCTGTACGTATAAAACTTGGTGACATATCTGTACATATAAAACTTGGTGACATAGCTGTACATATAAAACATGGTGACATAGCTGTACATATAAAACATGGTGACATAGCTGTACGTATAAAACATGGTGACATATCTGTACATATAAAACTTGGTGACATAGCTGTACATATAAAACATGGTGACATAGCTGTACATATAAAACATGGTGACATAGCTGTACGTATAAAACATGGTGACATAGCTGTACGTATAAAACATGGTGACATATCTGTACGTATAAAACTTGGTGACATAGCTGTACGTATAAAACATGGTGACATATCTGTACGTATAAAACTTGGTGACATATCTGTACGTATAAAACATGGTGACATATCTGTACATATAAAACTTGGTGACATATCTGTATGTATAAAACTTGGTGACATATCTGTATGTATAAAACTTGGCTGACATAGCTGTACGTATAAAACATGGTGACATAGCTGTATATATAAAACTTGGCTGACATAGCTGTACATATAAAACATGGTGACATAGCTGTACGTATAAAACATGGTGACATAGCTGTACGTATAAAACATGCTGACATATCTGTACGTATAAATCATGGTGACATATCTGTACATATAAAACTTGGCTGACATAGCTGTATATATAAAACTTGGCTGACATATCTGTATGTATAAATCTTGGCTGACATATCTGTACGTATAAAACATGGTGACATAGCTGTACGTATAAAACATGGTGACATATCTGTATGTATAAAAACTTGGCTGACATAGCTGTATGTATAAAACATGGTGACATATCTGTACGTATAAAACATGGTGACATAGCTGTACGTATAAAACATGGTGACATAGCTTTACGTATAAAACATGGTGACATAGCTGTACGTATAAAACTTGGCTGACATAGCTGTACGTATAAAACTTGGTGACATAGCTGTACGTATAAAACATGGTGACATAGCTGTACGTATAAAACTTGGTGACATAGCTGTACGTATAAAACTTGGCTGACATAGCTGTACATATAAAACATGGTGACATAGCTGTACATATAAAACTTGCCTTACTTAGCTGTAGGTATAAAACTTGGCTGACATAGCTGTACATATAAAACTTGGCTGACATAGCTGTACATATAAAACTTGACTGACATCGCTGTAAGTATAAATCTTGGCTGACATCGCTGTACATATAAAACTGACATAGCTGTACGTATAAAACATGGCTGACATATCTGTACGTATAAAACATGGCTGACATAGCTGTACGTATAAAACTTGGCTGACATAGCTGTACGTATAAAACTTGGCTGACATAGCTGTACGTATAAAACTTGGTGACATATCTGTATGTATAAAACATGGTGACATAGCTGTACATATAAAACATGGTGACATAGCTGTACGTATAAAACTTGGCTGACATAGCTGTACGTATAAAACATGGTGACATAGCTGTACGTATAAAACATGGTGACATATCTGTATGTATAAAACATGGTGACATATCTGTACATATAAATCTTGGCTGACATAGCTGTATATATAAATCTTGGCTGACATATCTGTATGTATAAATCTTGGCTGACATAGCTGTACGTATAAAACTTGGCTGACATATCTGTATGTATAAAACTTGGCTGACATAGCTGTATGTATAAATCTTAGCTGACATATCTGTATGTATAAAACATGGTGACATATCTGTACATATAAATCTTGGCTGACATATCTGTACATATAAATCTTGGCTGACATAGCTGTACGTATAAATCTTGGCTGACATATCTGTATGTATAAATCTTGGCTGACATAGCTGTACGTATAAAACATGGTGACATAGCTGTATATATAAAACTTGGCTGACATAGCTGTATATATAAAACTTGGTGACATAGCTGTATATATAAAACTTGGCTGACATAGCTGTATATATAAAACTTGGTGACATAGCTGTACATATAAATCTTGGCTGACATAGCTGTATATATAAAACTTGGCTGACATAGCTGTACGTATAAAACATGGTGACATAGCTGTATATATAAAACTTGGCTGACATAGCTGTATATATAAAACTTGGCTGACATAGCTGTACATATAAAACTTGGTGACATATCTGTATATATAAAACATGGTGACATAGCTGTACGTATAAAACATGGTGAGATAGCTGTATGTATAAAACATGGTGACATAGCTGTACGTATAAATCTTGGCTGACATAGCTGATCTGATTCAGGAGTAAATATTTTTATTTTATAAACCATTTCAAACGTTGAAGATAGATTGCCATGATTATGTGACTCACAGTCATTAACCTTTCTTCTAAACTTATAAACTCTTCAAAATAACCACAAATATAAACTCTTCAAAATAACCACAAATATAAACTCTTCAAAATAACCACAAATATAAACTCTTCAAAATAACCTCAAATATAAACTCTTCAAAATAACCTCAAATATAAACTCTTCAAAATAACCTCAAATATAAACTCTTCAAAATAACCTCAAATATAAACTCTTCAAAATAACCACAAATCACAATAAACACTAAGAAAAAAGTCTTCATTCAATCTGTATTCAATGTGTACAGTTTTGTTGAAGTTTGTACTAAATGTAGCATGGAGATGTGAATCTTGTCAATTATAATAGAGCACATATTGTTATCTATCATAGAAAGGCTGTTAATCTTTTTTTCCTGGAAGGTCTTTGGATTACAGTACTTTCAGTACTTTGATTACTATCTGTTGCTATCTTCCCCAGGTTTTCAGTGACGGCACCCTTTACTTTGACAATGTTGGTGTACACCACACTGGAAACTACACTTGTTACGATCGTGACCAGCCAGGAGTCAAACAGGTCCACCAACTTCACGTCCAGAGTAAGTTTAAGCTGATGATATTCTTATTCAGATTCCAATTCTATTGTTTTATTCCCAGCTAGCAGAAAAAAACTCAAGAATCGTTGACATGTTTATCCTGAAATGATATATCTTCCTTATGTCTTTGTTCATTTTTAATTGTTGTTTTTAGCGTCTGTCTGAAGTGAGCTTTACTGTGGTCTGTTGTCCATACTTCAATGCCAGTAATCACGAGAGTTAAAGTGTCCCCTCTGAGCCAGCTATTTGTGTTAAGTTTGAACTCTTGTTTCAGTGATCCCCAGAGTTAAAGTGTCCCCTCCCAGCCAGCTGTTTGTGTTAAGTTTGAACTCTTGTTTACAGTGATCCCGAGAGTTAAAGTGTCCCCTCCCAGCCAGCTGTTTGTGTTAAGTTTGAACTCTTGTTTCAGTGATCCCCAGAGTTAAAGTGTCCCCTCCCAGCCAGCTATTTGTGTTAAGTTTGAACTCTTGTTTCAGTGATCCCCAGAGTTAAAGTGTCCCCTCCCAGCCAGCTATTTGTGTTAAGTTTGAACTCTTGTTTACAGTGATCCCCAGAGTTAAAGTGTCCCCTCCCAGCCAGCTGCTGCACGTGGACAACGCTGATGTATCAATTCATTGCCATGCTGAGGGCATTCCACCTCCGAGGATCTCCTGGGAAGTAAACGAAAAACCTTTACCTAAAATCCCAAACCACTTCATAAGATCTCGTAAGTATGGCTAGGTCATATCTCATTGCATGAAGTCTTTACGCTTTGTTATGTTATAGAAGTATATAATCAATGATACTAATTTGAGCTAAGACTTTATATTGATGAGTTAACAACAGAATCTTCTGTTAGTGTAGGATTGGTTAACTATAGAATCTTCTCTTACAGTAGGATTGGTTAACTATAGAATCTTCTCTTACAGTAGGATTGGTTAACTATAGAATCTTCTCTTACAGTAGGATTGGTTAACAACAGAATCTTCTCTTACAATAGGATTGGTTAACAATATAATCTTCTCTTACAGTATGATTGGTTAACAACAGAATCTTCTCTTATAGTAGGATTGGTTAACAACAGAATCTTCTCTTACTGTAGGATTGGTTAACAACAGAATCTTCTCTTACAGTAGGATTGGTTAACAACAGAATCTTCTCTTACAGTAGGATTGGTTAACAACAGAATCTTCTCTTACAATAGGATTGGTTAACAACAGAATCTTCTCGTCCTCTATATACTTCGCTCCATCTATAAACAACACCAACATAGTATACAGCGAGCCAGAGTGGACTTCAGCGGAACACCCGGCATTTATTACAGTTTTAGCATAATTATATGCAACACTACAAAATATCAATACAACTATTTCCCTTTTCACTCTCTCCATCTGACCAATTAAAACGCTTGCATTACACTCAGACCTCCGCGTAAAAATGAATTAGCAAAAAAATTGGAATGAGCCAAGCAAGACACCCAACCTGAAAACCTTAATAGGTGAAGCAGGAGGTGTACCAACCCTTAAGGCTTAAGACTCAGATGTTGGATTTCTAAAAAAAAAATAAAATACCTATGGAAAAACTGCTAACGTATTCTGAACTAATTAAAACTGATATAAAATTAATTCGAAAATTTTGATGACTGCTAATGTTGGGAGTCCACGACTAGAATGCCTGATACTCCCCTATACATGCACTACCGCACGTGCGGACAACACGTCGAGCCCTCATTGGCTAACGCAAAATAACAAACAACTCACGGAAACATCCGAATACCGAAACTATAGGACAATTATTTTCCGCTATACTCCGAAACGCGGAAAACATTAAGTCCTCTATATACTTCGCTCCATCTATAAACAACACCAACATAGTATACAGCGAGCCAGAGTGGACTTTAGACTATAAAAGAACGGGCGACTTGATTAATATAAAACTACGAAATGCTAAAACATATATATATATGCCCTAGAGACCTAGTTTTTTAGTTACTTGCAACCTGTGAGCGAACGAATCGACTACATAGCCATCTTTAGCCACATCGGTTTTCCACCGGCCATGCCTTTTCCAACACCATTCACGTCACTGTTGGCTGCTCGAGTTGCGCCCCCTGCTCTCAGTGAATGTAAACCTAAATTAAGCTTTCCATCTATTTCTTTCAATCTGCGCAACACACATTCTCTTGCACGCGTGTAACTTAAGGATTTGTGTTTCGAAACCGGCTTGCACACTTTGCCGCTACGGAAAAAAGGCTTAAACAAGAAATCGTCAGAATCGTGCAAATTTACCAAGCTAATATACTTTTGAAGCATACGATAGGGACACGCAACTGTCTCGCCTCTCGCAATCACGACCTCACTCCCATTCCTATATTGATCAGTTTTGCTTTTGACAATACTAAGACTCATATACGAATCTTTAAAAGACACATCGCAAACTCTCAATCTGCTCAATTCATCAAACCTCAAAAAACCGGCAAAACTGAGAACAATCATAGCTAAATCTCTTACTATTAAAATGTCCAGACTGTCCTGATATTTTTGACATAATTGAACGATTAATTCCGATGAAACACAGTCTTTTCTAACGCGTGGAGGTCTGTCTTGCCTTTTCGCTGCTTCTACCAAGCTTCTAACAAATCCGTTTTCAGTGGGGTCCGCAAAATTGTTGATGCTATGCGCCCATTTAATAGCACACACAGATGACGTCACCACATTGTGAGAACGCCCCTTGTCCAAAAGATGTGTAACGTATAACGCTACGTGAATGGGCTGAGCGGGCAAAGCACAAGCATTCTCCTTCGCTATAAAATCCTCCCACTTCCGGAAATATGAGTAATACTTTGAAACTGTATTGGCGCTCCTTGCTTGTAACAAATAATGGGCAGTTCTTTCAGATAACGCGGATAACGCCGGTGTAACAGGACCTGCTGCCTTAGCTGACTGGAGCACGCTCGCCTGTAGCTTTAAGCCTGCAAAAATGAAAGTATCATATAGCAAATATCCAACTTCAGTCTTCAAAATTCTATTCTTAATGCCAACATGCGAATACCCTTCTCAAAAATCCCGTTATTACCCTTCCTCTTCACGACGACACTGCTTGGCAATACTTTGTATTCCTTAATAAAACTGACAAATGTCCCGCCTTCGACAACTATAAGCGGCCAAAACGGAGCAGAAACCCAGTAAGGAACTACCAGAGTGCCCTTAACCTTCTCGTCAATTAACTTGTTAATAACTTTAGGCACTAATCGAGGAGGTGGAACTAACCAATTGATAACCCCTCCCCATGTCTGCAACAAACCGTCTACACCTGACGTACCCGGGCACCACCATCGAGAATTGAAGATTTCGCATTTTGCGTTGTAAGCACTAGCAAACCTATCGACTGAATAAGGGCCCCAAGCCTTGTCAAAAAACTCAAACACTGATGAATGAATACCCCAGTCCTCACTATCCCCAGCCTTGCTGTACAAATCGGCAACCCGATTATCTCCCCTTGGGATCCAGACTGAAAATAATTCCATGTTCAATTTTGAATTAATTCCAAAAATCTCTGCAGCCTGTGTCTGCAAATGACACTTCTTGCTACCATTCACCAATATATTCGCCACGTTTTGATTATCTGTATACCACAACACTCTTCGCCCTACCAGGCGTTGCCCTATCGAGCTACTATCAAAATGCCTCATCATGCGGCGAACAGCCTCTAGCTCTCTCCATGTGGAGCTCTCAGCCCTCTCGGCTTCGGACCATAATCCGATCACTTCGCTGTCATTCACGTTTAGCACATAACCACCGTAGCCCAGTGCTGACGCGTCGCTATAAATGGCGACATCATAAGATAAAATCTGATCAATACGACGTCCGTTTAAACGTCTAACGTTGTCTAACCAAAACTTAACCTCGTCCAATGCATCGCTAGTAACGTGAATGTGCGAGTCCCAGCACGTCTTAGCTAAGACATTGAGATGCATATACCTGGTCATTAACCTCACCACTGGACCTATGCCTACGTACATGGAAATGATCTGACCGACTACTCCGGCTAACTGCCTAGCAGACACGTGATTAAATCGTCCGTCCGATCCGGTCGATATGCCTCGCAAACTGACCTCCAACTTATTTAACCTTTTTTCCGTTATGAAAATCCGCCCTATATCCATCCTCCAAATCAACCCTAACCAAACAGTCTCCAAACTAGGAAACCAGCTACATTTCTCCTCTGCTATAAGAAACCCGAACCTGCTTAAGTCAGACTTAATCTGATTACTGGAACGGAGTGCTTGATCCTGCGTACAGTGTCCACCGAGACCGTCGTCCAAGTACATTAAGACCCTTAAACATAAAGACCTCCAATACTTGACCATCTCCCTGGTCACTTTGGAAAAAACATAACCGGCTGTTGAAAGCCCGAACGGAAGTACGTTAAACACATAAAACCTGACAGAATCTCCAAATGCCCAGCTAAAACCTAGGTACTGTCTGTGCTCGGGAAAAATCTCTATATGATGGTACGCCGACTTTAAGTCTAAAGAAAATAAATAATCCCCCTTCCCGAACATCTCCATGGCTATAGCGGAATCCTCGAAACGAAACTTGAACTTATGAAGACAAGGATTACCGTGCCTACAATCCAACACTAATCTCAACTTGCTTGAATTGCCTGCTACGGTCAATGGATTGACTATCTTGGGCGTATAATTAACCTCAGATATACACCCTTTTTGTAACAAACTCTGTATTTCTTCGCCAACAAACGAAGGATTATCCCTAGCTGACTTGTTGTTATTGAGGAAAATACTCTCAGGAATTTGATAAAACGGTAACTTGTACCCGTATTTAATAATATCGAGAACTACTGGACACGCATCAATGCGTTCCCATTCAACAATCGCATTGCGCAACATTCCAATAGGTGACCTGACCTTTAACCCTGCGACCCCAACAGCTGATTTTACTACGGACGTACATGTAGTAACACCACGTGCTTCACACGAAACAAAAACATTTGATATGGACAAGCGCCCTTCAGGCAAAATATTAGTAATACTTATCTTTTCAGCCCCTGGCATGTTCCCCACACTACGTTGTTGTTGTAGGCATTCGCTCCTCCAGTGTCCCAGCTTTCCGCACGCATAGCATAATCCCGGTCTCCTGGCGCTGAACGCTGCTTGCTTGGAGTTGTCCGCCTGTCGCTCTCCGGTCCCTTGTGGTCGAGAGGCTCCATAGGGGGAATAACGCCTCTGTCTCGCCTGCCTTTGCGCTTTTAATTTTCTCTGCGCCCTGTTCTCAGCTCGTTGTATGCGCCTGTCGTCGTCGGAATCGTCGGCTAGCTCGTTGTTTTCATACTCCGACACGGTACTCCATCCGGACTCCGAAGAGTCCGCTAATCTAATGAGCTTTTGCCTGTGCTTAATGATATCCATACCTTCGGATATTTTCTCGGCCGCAGCAACTGTATCCATACGCTCGACGAGATTCGTATGCGCTTCCTGAAGCTTCGTTGAAACTTTACAATTCACCTTAAATTGCTCTTCATTGCCTTTGCGCTTGAAGGTATACGCGCTAGAGCTCATTTCCGATATTTTGGATATTTGCTCCTCGGAAAGTTTTCTTTGCGAATCATTCACTTCATTACGGAAGCATTCCAACTTGCTCGTAAGTAAAACCTCCAGTCTCCCGAGCATGTCCTGTTGGGAGGCAGAAATTCTCTCATGGATTTTGCTGTCGAGAGAAGCCGGGTCCATTTTGATGACCGCTAATGTTGGGAGTCCACGACTAGAATGCCTGATACTCCCCTATACATGCACTACCGCACGTGCGGACAACACGTCGAGCCCTCATTGGCTAACGCAAAATAACAAACAACTCACGGAAACATCCGAATACCGAAACTATAGGACAATTATTTTCCGCTATACTCCGAAACGCGGAAAACATTAATTATAGTAGGATTGGTTACATAACAACAGAATCTTCTCTTACAGTAGGATTGGTTAACAACAGAATCTTCTCTTACAGTAGGATTGGTTAACAACAGAATCTTCTCTTACAGTAGGATTGGTTAACAGCAGAATCTTCTGTTAGTGTAGGATTGGTTAACAACAGAATCTTCTCTTACAGTAGGATTGGTTAACAACAGAATCTTCTCTTACAGTAGGATTGGTTAACAACAGAATCTTCTCTTACAATAGGATTGGTTAACAGTATAATCTTCTCTTACAGTAGGATTGGTTAACAATAAAATCTTCTCTTACAGTAGGATTGGTTAACAACAGAATATTCTCTTACAGTAGGATTGGTTAACAATATAATCTTCTCTTACAGTAGGATTGGTTAACAACAGAATCTTCTCTTACAATAGGATTGGTTAACAACAGAATCTTCTCTTACAGTAGGATTGGTTAACAACAGAATCTTCTCTTACAGTAGGATTGGTTAACTATAGAATCTTCTCTTACAGTAGGATTGGTTAACAACAGAATCTTCTCTTACAATAGGATTGGTTAACAACAGAATCTTCTCTTACAGTAGGATTGGTTAACAACAGAAACTTCTCTTACAGTAGGATTGGTTAACAACAGAATCTTCTCTTACAGTAGGATTGGTTAACAACAGAATCTTCTCTTACAATAGGATTGGTTAACAACAGAATCTTCTCTTACAGTAGGATTGGTTAACAACAGAATCTTCTCTTACAATAGGATTGGTTAACAACAGAATCTTCTCTTACAGTAGGATTGGTTAACAACAGAATCTTCTCTTACAGTAGGATTGGTTAACAATATAATCTTCTCTTACAGTAGGATTGGTTAACAACAGAATCTTCTCTTACAGTAGGATTGGTTAACAACAGAATCTTCTCTTACAGTAGGATTGGTTAACAACAGAATCTTCTCTTACAGTAGGATTGGTTAACAACAGAATCTTCTCTTACTGTAGGATTGGTTAACAACAGAATCTTCTCTTACAGTAGGATTGGTTAACAACAGAATCTTCTCTTACAGTAGTATTGGTTAACAATAGAATCTTCTCTTACAGTAGGATTGGTTAACAACAGAATCTTCTCTTACAGTAGTATTGGTTAACAATAGAATCTTCTCTTACAGTAGGATTGGTTAACAACAGAATCTTCTCTTACAGTAGGATTGGTTAACAACAGAATCTTCTCTTACAATAGGATTGGTTAACAACAGAATCTTCTCTTACAGTAGGATTGGTTAACAACAGAATCTTCTCTTACAATAGGATTGGTTAACAACAGAATCTTCTCTTACAGTAGGATTGGTTAACAACAGAATCTTCTCTTACAGTAGGATTGGTTAACAATATAATCTTCTCTTACAGTAGGATTGGTTAACAACAGAATCTTCTCTTACAGTAGGATTGGTTAACAACAGAATCTTCTCTTACAGTAGGATTGGTTAACAACAGAATCTTCTCTTACAGTAGGATTGGTTAACAACAGAATCTTCTCTTACTGTAGGATTGGTTAACAACAGAATCTTCTCTTACAGTAGGATTGGTTAACAACAGAATCTTCTCTTACAGTAGTATTGGTTAACAATAGAATCTTCTCTTACAGTAGGATTGGTTAACAACAGAATATTCTCTTACAGTAGTATTGGTTAACAATAGAATCTTCTCTTACAGTAGGATTGGTTAACAATAGAATCTTCTCTTACAATAGGATTGGTTAACAACAGAATCTTCTCTTACAGTATGATTGGTTTTCATTACAGATAAGAATGGGACCTTGACAATTTATCATACAGACTACCAGAGGGACACGGGTGCCTACAAGTGTGTAGCAGAAAACACCGCAGGAAGGGCTGAAGATATTGCCACCATCTTCATCCATAAACCTAATGAAACCATGCTCAGTAAGTCATACAAACAAAGAGTTCGTCGGTCCTTAATACCCATTCTGTAGATTTATAGAGCACCCTTTTTATGACAAGCAGAGCCTTCAAACAATTTACGGTGTAGTTAGTGCCTGATTCCTTCAATTGATACACAATAAATATGTTTGAATGGATTATTGCATCATGGTAATCAGTAAGTGTAGGGTAAACATATAGCCCAGGGAATTGATGTGGGGCCTGTAACATGCTGAGTTGAAAGGCTACCAATTTTGTTCATGTGAATGACCTTGATCCGCATTCAAGGTCACAGGGGTCAAATAGGCTCAAATCTTTAAACGACCTCTTCTCAATAACCATGACGTCTAGTGAACTGATATTTAGTCCGTAGCAAGCAGAGTTGAAGGCCTACCAAGTTTGTTCAAATCGATGACCTTGACCTACATTCAAGGTCTTAGGGGTCCCTAAAACAAGTGGTGTCTGGGATATGTGTGGTTTTCTTAAGGAATTAACATATGGAATAGGTACTGCATTTATACAGGAATAAAAAGTAAGGTCTAAACCAAATACATATGTTCCAAGTAAAAATAGAATGCGTAGTAAGTCAGGTGTGAGACAGATGGAAAATATTCATTTTTGTACAATTCATTGTTTTCCTTTACATTTAGACGCTTATTTCATGTTAGTCCACACCATTACTCATCAAACCTTCCTTCATTTCACCAATAGAATTACTGCATCTTTCTAATCTCGACCTTTTATTTACTTGCTATAGTAGTATGATGTACTCAAGGTAGTCAGATGACCATTTAGGCCCGCTTGGCCTCTTGTTTAATGCAATTTTGCATTTCATATTCTCAATATTGTTCAGTGAGAAACTAAAATTGTATTTTGGTGAGGAGTTAAATATATGGCAGGTTAGTGATCAGAGTGGCATTAAGATGGTAAAGATACGGCAGGTTAGTGATCAGAGTGGCATTAAGATGGTAAACATATGGCAGGTTAGTGATCAGAGTGGCATTAAGATGGTAAACATATGGCAGGTTAGAGATCAGAGTGGCATTAAGATGGTAAAGATACGGCAGGTTAGTGATCAGAGTGGCATTAAGATGATAAAGTGATGTATAGACTGGTCTAGGGTATCATGAATCAGACAGAATAGCATCCACCATTAATGATATCCTTACACAGATTTAATTTGCAGCTGATGATGTATAAGGCTGACTATGTATTTAACTGCCACAGATTAAGATTCCGCCCTGTTAGATATGCGTGCTGATGAAGGGACAGTAAAACACAGAGCCTTTTATCCTGAGTTGCTCGCTGTAGAGTGCAGGAAATGAAAGATTTCTCTTGTTGACTTATCCTCCTCTAAGGAATTAGGATTTTATACCACAGATTTGACACAGAATTTGTACAGGCTCATTCAATGATTGCGACTTAAATGGGACAAATAGCTGATATCCGGAGATTTTTCACTTCCTAATAAAAGGAAAGGATTTTGTGATTTATATCTTCTTTGGATTCTATTTCTTGCTTCGATTTACTAGAATTAATAATAATGCTTAAAACTCGCAGTAAGACTCGTCCTGCTAGTAATAAAAACCTAATTTGTTTCATTGATCAGCAAAGCTGTGTGATTGTGTCCTGATTAACTGGCTCAAGGCAGGCATATAACTTTACCATTAATAGCACATTCACTACCTAATTACTATCAACAAAGCATACAGCCATGGCGTCAGGGGATACACATTCCTGTAACATACTGTCATGGTGTCGGGGGATACACATCCCTGTAACATACTGTCACAGTGTCAGGGGATACACATCACTGTAACATACTGTCACAGTGTCAGGGGATACACATCCCAGTAACATACTGTCATGGTGTCAGGGGATACACATCCCTGTAACATACTGTCACGGTGTCAGGGGATACACATCACTGTAACATACTGTCATGGTGTCGGGGGGATACACATCCCTGTAACATTCTGTCACAGTGTCGGGGATACACATCCCTGTAACATACTGTCACAGTGTCAGGGGATACACATCCCTGTAACATACTGTCATGGTGTCAGGGGATACACATCCCTGTAACATACTGTCACAGTGTCGGGGATACACATCCCTGTAACATACTGTCATGGCGTCAGGGGATACACATCCCTGTAACATACTGTCATGGTGTCAGGGGATACACATCCCTGTAACATACTGTCACGGTGTCAGGGGATACACATCCCTGTAACATACTGTCACGGTGTCAGGTGATACACATCCCTGTAACATACTGTCACGGTGTCAGGGGATACACATCACTGTAACATACTGTCATGGTGTCAGGGGATACACATCCCTGTAACATACAGCCATGGTGTCGGGGGATACACATCCCTGTAACATACTGTCATGGTGTCAGGGGATACACATCCCTGTAACATACTGTCACGGTGTCAGGGGATACACATCCCTGTAACATGGTGTCACGGTGTCAGGGGATACACATCCCTGTAACATACTGTCACGGTGTCAGGGGATACACATCCCTGTAACATACTGTCATGGCGTCAGGGGATACACATCCCTGTAACATACTGTCACGGTGTCAGGTGATACACATCCCTGTAACATACTGTCACGGTGTCAGGGGATACACATCCCTGTAACATACTGTCATGGGGTCAGGGGATACATATCCCTGTAACATACTGTCACAGTGTCAGGGGATACACATCCCTGTAACATACTGTCACGGTGTCAGGGGATACACATCCCTGTAACATACTGTCACGGTGTCAGGGGATACACATCCCTGTAACATACTGTCATGGGGTCAGGGGATACACATCCCTGTAACATACTGTCACAGTGTCAGGGGATACACATCCCTGTAACATACTGTCACGGTGTCAGGGGATACACATCCCTGTAACATACTGTCACGGTGTCAGGGGATACACATCCCTGTAACATACTGTCACGGTGTCAGGGGATACACATCCCTGTAACATACTGTCACGGTGTCAGGGGATACACATCCCTGTAACATACTGTCACGGTGTCAGGGGATACACATCCCTGTAACATACTGTCACGGTGTCAGGGGATACACATCCCTGTAACATACTGTCACGGTGTCGGGGGATACACATCCCTGTAACATACTGTCACAGTGTCAGGGGGATACACATCCCTGTAACATACTGTCACAGTGTCAGGGGATACACATCCCTGTAACATACTGTCACGGTGTCAGGGGATACACATCCCTGTAACATACTGTCATGGTGTCGGAGGATACACATCCCTGTAACATACTGTCACAGTGTCAGGGGGATACACATCCCTGTAACATACTGTCACGGTGTCAGGGGATACACATCCCTGTAACATACTGTCATGGTGTCAGGGGATACACATCCCTGTAACATACTGTCATGGCGTCAGGGGATACACATCCCTGTAACATACTGTCATGGTGTCAGGGGATACACATCCCTGTAACATACTGTCACAGTGTCAGGGGATACACATCCCTGTAACATACTGTCATGGTGTCGGGGGATACACATCCCTGTAACATACTGTCATGGTGTCGGGGGATACACATCCCTGTAACATACTGTCATGGTGTCAGGGGATACACATCCCTGTAACATACTGTCACGGTGTCGGGGGATACACATCCCTGTAACATACTGTCACGGTGTCAGGGGATACACATCCCTGTAACATACTGTCATGGTGTCAGGGGATACACATCCCTGTAACATGCTGTCAATGGCCTCTCTGATCTAAGTTTTTATAAAATCTACAATATGGTTGTGTGTTTTGGTTACAGGTTACAAGAACATGCCCATTCGTCAGTCAGTGTACACCTTCCACAAGGGCGGATACAGCGTATATGATCCAAATGGCTGTCTTACTCAACGCAGTGTGAAGGCCAATTTCGGTAATCTACAGTACATCCCTGAGGAGCTGGACAAGGCCCCATCCCTGTGTGAGGATAACAAACCCTGTGCCTGGGGTCAGGCCATTAATGTTATGGACAAGTATGTCTATATCAGCCAGCCCGACCAACACAGAATTGTCGTCATCGACTCGCAGAAGTCAATGAACCCTGTCCAGGTAAATTTTTTGGATGTGTTCAATGGTGATAAGTGATGGTCACAGGTAGTTTTTGTCATGCACCTGTGTAGCTGTATATCCTTGACCTCTGACCTAATAGAGTATGTTCTCGACCTCTGACCTGATAACCATATGTTCTCAACTTCCAACGTTATAGCTGTATGTTCTCGACCTCCAACCTGATAGCTGTATGTTTACGACCTTCGACCTGATAGCTGTATGTTCTCAACCTCCAACCTTATAGCTGTATGTTTACGACCTTCGACCTGATAGCTGTATGTTCTCGACCTCCAACCTAATAGCTGTATGTGCTCCCCCTCCGACCTAACAACTGTATGTGCTCGACCTCCGACCTTACAGCTGTATGTGCTCCACCTCCGACCTAACAGCTGTTTGTGATCCACCTCCAACCTAACAGCTGTATATACTCCACCTCTGACCTTACAGCAGTATGTACACCACCTCCGACCTTACAGCTGTATATACTCCACCTCTGACCTTACAGCAGTATGTACTCCACCTCCAACCTAACAGCTGTATATTCTTGACCTCCGACCTAATAGCTGTATGTGCTTGACCTCCGATCTAATAGCTGCATGTGCTCGACCTCTGACTTAACAGCTGTATGTGTGGGACTTGTATGTGTATAATTTTGATGAAGCATGTTTCTTTGCTACATGTAGCGTGAAGGTGTAAAACTTTAAAGTCATATAATTAGGGCTCCATATTAAAGATACGGGCACTCTATAGTAATCACTTTGTCTGTCTGGCTGGCCATATGTCCACAAATTTTACTACTGGCTATAACTTTGGTATTTATTGACCAAATCACATGAAACGTGGTTAAGATGTTAAGTCTACTGACTAAATCTACTGACCAAAGTTCAAGGTCAGAGGGTCAGAGGGCAAGGGAAAAAGTCAATATTTCAAAGCTTTTCACAGATGAACATTTTGTTATGACACTTTGAAATAATGTTTGTCAAAATTAAACAAGCAGTCTACTGACCAAAGGTCAAGGATCCTTGGGTCAGAGGTCATTATCAAGGTCAAACTTTTTGAAGCTTTTCACTTATGATATTTTTTTTGACAATTTGAAGTAATGTTTGTCAGAATTAAACAAGAAGAATACTGACCAAAGGTCAAGATCATCGGGTCAGATTGCAAGGTCAAATTAAAGTTTTGCATCTTTTCATTGATGAACATTTCATTATGATATTATGAAGCCAAATTGGTCTGAATTGAAGGATAAGTCAACTGAGGATAGATCAAGGTCAATGGATTATAGTTTGTTTGTTGGGTCTTTCTCACTGTACAACATAGAGAAGGCATGTCACATGCCATCCAGAGCAACTAGGTGTCTTTCTGAAGTGTCTGTTTCTTAGATTTCCGCGAAACACAAATCACCACTGGTATGGAGCATCAAACCACTCACCTGGGATCTTCACTGGAGATTTTTCTTAACTGATATGAGTTATTGCAGCCCCTCACCGTATTAAAGGTCAAGGTCATTAGGGTCCAAAGTTCATAGACAAAGTTAATCTCTGTTTAAAACCCGGCTCTTTATGGGGGAGATTTTCAAATAAAGCAACTAAAAACAAACGAAGATTTCACCAGTATTCACATTTCTGTTAGCCCAGCAGATATGGAGGTGGAAGGAAATAAAAGTCACATTATAGTAAATGTGAAATGATTATTTACTTTCCTGCAATTATTTTTCACACATCAACTTCAGCTATATGGGTAGATGTAATTTTTTACAATTATTGGAGAAAATTTGCCTCAATATGGGGCCTTACCGACCTGTCAGTATTCTAGTTTTAAAGGTTTTTTTGTTCATTGTTTATATTCGTGTTTGATTTCACCCAGATATCTTCGTGCCTTAAATTTGCTTTAAAAGTACCAAGGCATGTAGTTTTTCAGCAGCATTTGATCACACGATTCTAGTTATATTTCCATAAAACGTTTATTTCCTTACAACAACTTGCTGAGATGAGGGTTCTCCAGTTTGTTCGAATAAATTTAACCTCGACTCCTTTTGAAGATCACATGCACAGCCATATGTTTATTAGAAAAAGCACCAGAAATGTTTCTTTAAACAGTTTCTTGATTCCAGGATGAAATATCTGTTGCAACATTTCAACATTTTGCAACTGAAGAGTTAGTACGAGATTGTTTAGCCTGGAGTAAAGAAATATTAATTCTCCTTTTGATTTCAGTTTTTGTGTTCGGAAATGGAGCTTAATACCACAGTAAAACTTGACAAATAAACAGAATTATCTATAAAAATACTTCACACTTTTCTACCTTTTACAAACAGTTGTTTGAAATTGAAAGGCTAGTAGTCTTTTCTGCAAGGTCTTTGCATTCTAGGACTTTCAGTACTTTGATTTTGTGTTTGTGTAGTTTGTAAAGACAGACAAGTTCCCTGTGAAGCTGCACTACGTTGAACATCTAGATGAAGTGTGGGTGCTTTGTTGGAACTCGGACAGAAACACAGGCTCCAAGACAATTGTGGTAATCCGTGACGCTAGCAAGGACAGCAGGCATCACATGGTACACACTCAGCCAATCGGCTACCGATTTGATCTGGTAAGTCCTATCAAATTGCGATTGAAAGTAAATTGAACATCCTGACTGTGAATCAACAACAAAATATTATAAGTTCTGTGTAGAATCAAACTAAGTTTTGCATAGAATACCAGGAATGTTCACAGGTGAAGTGTAATCTGTTAAATGTCCTACATACTAGCACCATCTGGAATGTTTCCATTTATTAGAAAATATATGTCATATGCAATTCTGTAAAATGTACATATTTTAGCACTTTTCACACTTGAAGCATTGCCAGGAATTATGATTGGACTAATTAATTTCACTTTTACTAATGACACTTACCATATACTTATTAATGTTATAAGCTAATTACACTAATTAATTTCACTTTTACTAATGACACTTACCATATACTTATTAAAGTTAAGCTAATTACACTAATTGTTTTACACTACTTACACTAAAAGAATATTTCTCTCTAAAGGCTAATTATATACATGTATACTAAATACTTATCATATGGCAAATTTACTTACTATATATACAAATGACACTCAATACTAATTACACTTACTATATACTAATTACATTTACTATATATATATATACTGATTATATAGATAATTCGGCCTCGTGCAATAGAACAGTGGTCGATTACCAGTACCTCGTGTCAAATATTCTGGACTATTGCAGACATCCATGTCCATGTAATTATAACTACTATATAGGTTAGAGGTCAAGGTTATATTTTGCATCTTTTCACTGATAAACCTTTTGTTATAACATGATGATCGAAGAATTATAAGAATTAAGCAAGGAATATCTACTGACCAAAGTTCAAAGTCATATCTTTTTACTGATTTTGTTATGACACTTTGTAGTAATGTTTGTTACAATTAAACAAGGAGTCTTATGACCAAAGGTCAAGGTCAGAAATCAATGTCAAAGTCAAAATTTGCATCTTTTCACTTATGAACAATTTATGACACTAAAGCTGTGTTGCTTGGATTTTAACAAGGAGTAACTGACTAACGGTCGGTGCATCAAAAGTCAAAGTCCAACTTTTTTTACTTCACTTATGAACCAATCAGTCGGAATTTAACAAGAAATCATTTTATTTACTGTCAAGGACATTAGGTCATTGACTCAATATCGGCAAATTTTTATACCTTTTTAGTGATGAATTTTTTGTTCTGACGTTATGAAGCAAATTTGTCTGAATTAAAGGATAAGTCAACTGACAAAAGATCAAGGTCACTGGATTATAGTTTGTTGGGTTTATCAAGCTGTTAATAGCTAGTGTTATGTTTAGGCAGGGACTCCTTGTAGTAGTTGGTGACTACCTCACTGTATAACATAGGTAAGGCCTGGTGCATTCCATCCAGAGCTATTAGGATAAGTGTCTTCCTGAAGTGTCTGTAAGGAGGTTTATAGGATGGTTCATGTATATAGTTATATAATTATTCTTTGACTCCAAATTTCAAGTAAGAAATTATTTCTGAAGGTATATTCCTGAGCTTCACTGTCCCCCCTATACCCTCCCTCTACTTTCAGTATATATAATGTGGTTTACCTTAATTTACATGTATATTCTACAGGTACAAGACATGTTCCTGCCGCCCCAGAATGACCTTGGACATGCCTTCCACTATGGTTATGTAATTCACAATGAACAGCGTGGCCTGTTTAAACTTGACCTTGACACCATGCGCTACACCAAGGCCGTCGACCTCAGTAATTTTGATTGTGTCCCCCAGAAAGTTGCGTTCATCCCAATTGGTAAGAAATTAATTAACACTTTAGTAAAGGTCTGTGAGCGATATCGTAATGATAAATGTTTGTATCTTTTTTTTTCCACAAAAATATTAAAATCACCCAAAGAATAGTTGGAATAAAAAAAAAAAAATGTGTAATGCTTAAGAATTTTTGGATTAAGGAACCTTGATTAAGGAACCTTGATGTCAGTATAACTGTGATTAAGGAACCTTGATGCCGATATAACTGTGATTAAGGAACCTTGATGCCGATATAACTGTGATTAAGGAATGCCAGTATAACTGTGATTAAGGAACCTTGATGCCAGTATAACTGTGATTAAGGAACCTTGATGCCAGTATAACTGTGATTAAGGAACCTTGATGCCAGTATAACTTTGTGATTAAGGAACCTTGATGCCAGTATAACTGTGATTAAGGAACCTTGATGCCAGTATAACTGTGATTAAGGAACCTTGATGCCGGTATAACTGTGATTAAGGAACCTTGATACCAGTATAACTGTGTGATTAAGGAACCTTGATGCCGGTATAACTGTGATTAAGGAAACTTGATGCCAGTATAGCTGTGATTAAGGAACCTTGATGCCATTATAACTTTGTGATCCCCAGGTGGCCATGTTGTGGTGAAGTGCATTAAGAAGATGATGGACGACACGAGGACTCTCCAGATCCTGATGGACTACGTGACTGATGTTCCTTTAGCCAATATCACTATGTATGGTACTCCATACGTGTCTCCGGACTCACGCACCATCATTACCGTGGACGAGGTCACTGGCAAGGTCAGGGTGGCCACCATTCAGGAAGATGGTATGCAACACTGTAGCCACATAGTTGTGTAGGAATGAGGAATTGCTTTTAATTGTTATTGTATGAATATTCAAATAGACTCCTTTAAACACTGTTGTAACATATTAGGATTTTGGTTGTTTGATGAGAGTTCTTGTTTTGGTTCTTCGATGAGAGTTCTTGTTTTGGTTTGGTGATGAGAGTTCTTGTTTTGGGTCGTTGATGAGAGTTCTTGTTTTATGGTCATTGATGAGAGTTCTTGTTTTGGGTCGTTGATGAGAGTTCTTGTTTTGGTTCTTTGATGAGAGTTCTTGTTTTGGGTCGTTGATGAGAGTTCTTGTTTTATGGTCATTGATGAGAGTTCTTGTTTTGGGTCGTTGATGAGAGTTCTTGTTTTGGGTCGTTGATGAGAGTTCTTGTTTTGGGTCGTTGATGAGAGTTCTTGTTTTGGTTCTTTGATGAGAGTTCTTGTTTTGGGTCGTTGATGAGAGTTCTTGTTTTGGGTCGTTGATGAGAATTCTTGTTTTGTTTCATTGATGAGCGTTCTTGTTTTGGGTCTTTGATGAGAGTTCTTGTTTTGGGTCTTTGATGAGAGTTCTTGTTTTATGGTCGTTGATGAGCGTTCTTGTTTTGGGTCTTTGATGAGAGTTCTTGTTTTATGGTCGTTGATGAGAGTTCTTGTTTTGGGTCTTTGATGAGAGTTCTTGTTTTATGGTCATTGATGAGGGTTCTTGTTTTGGTTCTTTGATGAGAATTCTTGTTTTATGGTCATTGATTAGAGTTCTTGTTTTGGTTCTTTGATGAGAGTTCTTGTTTCGGTTCATTGATGAGAGTTCTTGTTTTGGGCCGTTGATGAGAGTTCTTGTTTTATGGTCATTGATGAGAGTTCTTGTTTTGGTTCATTGATGAGAGTTATTGTTTTGGTTCATTGATGAGAGTTCTTGTTTTGGTTTTGTGATGAGAGTTCTTGTTTTATGGTCGTTGATGAGAGTTCTTGTTTTATGGTCATTGATGAGAGTTCTTGTTTTGGTTCATTGATGAGAGTTATTGTTTTGGTTCATTGATGAGAGTTCTTGTTTTGGTTTTGTGATGAGAGTTCTTGTTTTATGGTCATTGATGAGAGTTCTCGTTTTGGGTTGTTGATGAGAGTTCTTGTTATTTTTTATGTACATATTCTTTCTCTTAACCTGTAATGCCTCAATCATTGTATTTTTGTATGACACTTGATTCTTATGGAAACGTAAATTTGATGTACGTCTTCTCTCCTACAGGTCAGATCAAGAAGGGTATTGAGGTGAGCGTGGCTTCCTCCATCAGTGACGTGACATTCTTCCCATCCCAGGTCAACACGGGATATGACCTTTATCTGACCTCACAGGAACACGCCCAGGTCTTCCATGTTAATCTGATCGATGGACAAGTTACAACTATCAAAGGTATTAAACTTAGTAATGGACTTTTAATGGAGTATCTTGGCTATATGGTCTGTCAGGTAACTTAAGAATGTGTGGACTATGGTTGGTTAGATAACTTTAACAATTTAATCATAGCATGTCTTTAATATGCTCTTTCCGATAACTTTTCAACTATTTAATTGTAGAATGTCTGGACTGTGGTCTGTCAGATAATTTTAGAATTATTGAATTGTAGATTGTCTGGACTATGGTTGGTAAGGTAGCTTTAGAATTGTAAATTGTTAAATGTCTGAATTATGGTAGGTAAGATAACCTTAGAACAGTATAATTGTTGAATGCCTGGATTATGGTAAGATAACTTTAGAATTGTATAATTGTTGAATGCCTGGATTATGGTAAGGTAACTTTAGAATTGTATAATTGTTGAATGCCTGGATTATGCTGATGGATGTTATGATATAATTCTTTTGAGATAAAAGCTTGCTATCAGTAACATCTTTACTATTACCTGAATTCCTGTTGTGTTGCAGATGCTGAAGACCCCAGAACTGTCCAAGTATGGCCATGGTCCCAGACGACACGCTCCATAGTACATGGAAATGTGTTCAGCGAATACCTTGCCACACCCTCGGAGTCATCCCTGGTCATTGTGAATGGACGTGACATGCATGTGCACTGTAAATTTGCAGACTTGGACAGCCCAGATTCTGTACTTTTCTCTGTGTCTCACCTTGGCTGAACATCTCTCTCATGAATCCACCACTATTTTTCTATACAATTATTACAAACTTACTGGTAAATATAAATTTACTACCAGGTGTTTAATACTGGGGAACAAAATTCTTTCTGTTGGATACAAAATAATACATCTAGTTCTCTGAGAACAAGATCCAGAGTTATATACTAGTTTTATCCAGGTAATATCCAGTGTGACATACTAGTTTTATCCAGGTAAGATCCAGTGTTATATACTAGTTTATCCAGGTAAGATCCAGTGTTATATACTAGTTTATCTAGGTAAGATCTAGTGTTATATACTAGTTTTATCCAGGTAAGATCCAGTGTTATATACTAGTTTATCTAGGTAAGATCCAGTGATATATACTAGTTTATCTAGGTAAGATCAAGTGATATATACTAGTTTTATCCAGGTAAGATCCAGTGTTATATACTAGTTTTATCTAGGTAAGATCTAGTGTTATATACTAGTTTTATCCAGGTAAGATCCAGTGTTATATACTCGTTTTATCCAGGTAAGATCCAGTGTTATATACTAGTTTTATCCAGGTAAGATCAAGTGAATTCTAAGTTTATAATTGATAACCAGATAACAACCAAGATTCCATTGATCAAGCAATGCTTTGTATAAAATGATATACATTTTATCATTTGATATATACTGCGTTTATAAAATTCTAAATTAATAGCCAGGGAAGCATCATTATATGGTAATAATATCATCAAATGGTTGTTACCAACATGATCAAGGATTTTATAACACGGAGCTTCCTTCCTTCCCATATGTGATGCTAGTCAGAATAACTAACACTAGTCAACTTAAGGATTTCCTGGTACTCTCCAACTTGGGGATTCCTTGATATTCTCCAACTTGGGGATTCCTTGGTATTCTCCAACTTGGGGATTCCTTGATATTCTCCAACCTGGGGATTCCTTGGTATTCTCCAACTTGGGGATTCCTTGATATTCTCCAACATGGGGATTTCCTGGTATTCTCCAACTCGGGGATTCCTTGGTGTTCTCCAACTCGGGGATTCCTTGGTGTTCTCCAACTTGGGGATTCCTTGATATTCTCCAACTTGGGGATTTCCTGGTGTTCTCTGACTTGAGGATTCTAGGGTGCTCTCTGACTTGAGGATTCTGGGGTGTTCTCCAACTTGGGGATTCACTGGTGTTGGAGATTCCCTGTTGTTTTCCCTCTTGGGGATTTCCAGGAGTTCTCTAATATTAGGGATTCCCAGGAATTCCTCAGCAATTGTCATACATTTTGTCTAAATCTTGTGAGAGAAAAGCTGTTGGAGCTCCACTATATAGCCTATAGAGAATAGAGTGACAAAGGTGACCAGTTGGAATGAAAGTGAAACGGAAATGCACCAAAGGTGAAAGCCCGTTCTGTTGTAGTTACATGAATATCTTGCTATATAAGTAGATTGCATGGAGAGACTACCTATTCTGGCATACCTCTTGAAATGGCACGGATTGTAGGGTCTGTTAACCTTACAAATGAAACCTTAGCGTGGGGGTCTAAAGACCAATTCAGAGGCGCTAGGAAATGTAGGAAATATCTGGTGTTTCTGATACCTGTGTTTGTACGAGTGTGGAAGAAACACAGCTCATTTGTTTATATATGATTATCACTGCTGATTTCAAGGGACTACAACATCAAGGTTATCAGATGGAGACCTTTTCATGTCCTTTATCATGTCCTTATACACCATCAAGCTAATGTCTTCTGATTAGTGGAACCCCACATTTTTGCACTGTTTTCAGAAGTTATTTTAAAAATTTAAGTAATATTTGCCCTTCAAAAAAAAAAACAAATAAAATAAAATAAAATAAATAAATAAAACTTGGATGAAGGACATATAAACTGTATTTACATTGTAATTTACATTATTTAGTTTGAGATTTGTTTGGTTAATATTACATTGGATGAGCCAGTTACCCCCTACAGTAGGTCATGGAGGTCACACTTGTAACAGGTACCCCCTACAGTAGGTCATGGAGGTCAAACTTGTAACAGGTACCCCCTACAGTAGGTCATGGAGGTCACACTTATAACAGGTGCCCCCTACAGTAGGTCATGGAGGTCACACTTATAACAGGTGCCCCCTACAGTAGGTCATGGAGGTCACACTTGTAACAGGTACCCCCTACAGTAGGTCATGGAGGTCACACTTGTAACAGGTCCCCCCTACAGTAGGTCATGGAGGTCAAACTTGTAACACTTACCCCCTACAGTAGGTCATGGAGGTCAAACTTGTAACAGGTCCCCCTACAGTAGGTCATGGAGGTCACACTTATAACAGGTGCCCCCTACAGTAGGTCATGGAGGTCAAACTTGTAACAGGTGCCCCCTACAGTAGGTCATGGAGGTCAAACTTGTAACAGGTACCCCCTACAGTAGGTCATGGAGGTCACACTTATAACAGGTGCCCCCTACAGTAGGTCATGGAGGTCACACTTATAACAGGTGCCCCCTACAGTAGGTCATGAAGGTCACACTTGTAACAGGTACCCCCTACAGTAGGTCATGGAGGTCACACTTGTAACAGGTCCCCCCTACAGTAGGTCATGGAGGTCAAACTTGTAACACTTACCCCCTACAGTAGGTCATGGAGGTCAAACTTGTAACAGGTCCCCTACAGTAGGTCATGGAGGTCACACTTATAACAGGTGCCCCCTACAGTAGGTCATGGAGGTCAAACTTGTAACAGGTGCCCCCTACAGTAGGTCATGGAGGTCACACTTGTAACAGTTACCCCCTACAGTAGGTCATGGAGGTCAAACTTGTAACAGGTCCCCCCTACAGTAGATCATGGAGGAACAGTGTGTGACACATATGTAACAGCCCCCCTACAGTAGGTCATGGAGGACAAACTCGTAACAGTTTCCCCCTACAGTAGGTCATGGAGGTCAAACTCGTAACAGGTACCCCCTACAGTAGGTCATGGAGGTCAAACTTGTAACAGTTACCCCTACAGTAGGTCAAGGAGGAACAGTGTGTGACACATATGTAACAGGTCCCCCCTACAGTAGGTCAAGGAGGAACAGTGAGTGACACATATGTAACAGGTCCCCCCTACAGTAGGTCAAGGAGGAACAGTGTGTGACACATATGTAGCAGGCCCCCCTACAGTAGGTCCTGGAGGAACAGTGTGTGACACATATGTAACAGGCCCCCCTACAGTAGGTCATGGAGGAACAGTGTGTGACACATATGTAACAGCCCCCCCTACAGTAGGTCAAGGAGGAACAGTGTGTGACACATATGTAACAGGCCCCCTACAGTAGGTCAAGGAGGAACAGTGTGTGACACATATGTAGCAGGCCCCCCTACAGTAGGTCAAGGAGGAACAGTGTGTGACACATATGTAACAGGCCCCCTACAGTAGGTCAAGGAGGAACAGTGTGTGACACATATGTAGCAGGCCCCCCTACAGTAGGTCAAGTAGGAACAGTGTGTGACACATATATATGTAGCAGGCCCCCCTACAGCAGGTCAAGGAGGAACAGTGTGTGACACATATGTAGCAGGCCCCCCTACAGTAGGTCAAGGAGGAACAGTGTGTGACACATATGTAACAGGCCCCCCTACAGTAGGTCAATGAAGCATCGTAGGCATAAACCTTAACAGACCTGTTAATATATACAAGTCCGTGGCCACAGAAAGTATAATTAGATCATTAGATTCTTTCCTATTTGATAATCAAACAATTATTTTCCAACTGATTCAATCATTTGGGCTGCAATAAACCAAACCAGCCTTGGTTACCGATGAGTAGTAGTTTCCACTTACTAAATGGGTCTGAAAGAAGTGATACTTCATTAATTAGTAGGGCACTTGTAGGGAAGATTGTAGTATCTTAACCCTTTATCATTATAATAGATTGTTCTGAATCTGGAAAGTATTATATGTTGTTGGATGAGGAGTTATAAGATTCAACAAATGATGTATTAACAGATAGTTTTGTAGTGTTTTAAGTTCATTCCATAATCTATAGACCTACACATCAACTATAGGTTCTCATCAATGTTTTTACATTACCATTTTAATATATACAACTTTTTGTGCATTTGTAGTTTTATTTGTCTTTTGTTAAGTTTTAAACCAGGTTCATATACAGACTTGGTGTCCCAGATTTGATGTCTTTCTCACTGTTTGCCTGTAGATTTTTTATTGTTTTTGTCATTTTCTTTATACATATATATTACTTATATTACACCTGTTCCTTGAAGTTCATGCTGTACCACCGTTAATTTTTTATTTGTCTTTTGACATACTACACCACCATATTTAATATACATGTTAACTGTCGTTGTGTACCAAGTACAAATCATTTAAAGCTCGTTTGTGTTTAGAGAGACTGACTTTCTGTAAGATCATTATAGCCAGAATTTTGCTATAGATGTCAGGTTTTGTAAGTAAATGATTGTAATAAAATCTTGTATGTTTTTATGTATTGGGGTCAAACACCAGGGAGTTGTTACCAATTTATCAAACTTCTGGATAAAAATTATGATGTGTGTCGTTGACATGAAGTGGGTGCTGTCTCTGATTGGACAGGCTATGGTTAGCAGTCATTGTATACATCAATATCACCTCATGTAGTCGCTTGTCGTTGGTTGCTAGTCAGAGGAAGGCCCTTGAGTAACACGATAGGTATAAGGTAGGCAGTCTGTCGATCACCACCAGGTACAGCTCCAGTGTGTGTGATGGCGACAGGTGTAAAGGGAGATAACCCTCCTACTGTAAGGTCAGCATCGAAGATCAGACATAATAGTAATTAAAAAAACATTCATATAATAAAGTGTACATTTGTATGTAAAGCTTATAGTTCCCTTAAGTATGTATAATGCTATTTTGATGTCTTAACTATTGTTTTGGCACTTTTATTCCCTTGCTTTTTTCATCATCCAATTTTATCTTATATTCACTTTAATGCTGATATTGATCAGGTTATAGTTACACTACATATATAAAATAGTGATCTATCTAGAGTTCAATCTAAAACTGAATTTACAATAATTGTCATCTTGTTAAATCTAAAAATACATTTGAGATATCTTAGTAAGAAATAATACATGTCCGATCTTGTTTGATGTTAATGACGGTAAGATTTCCAGTAAACAGGACGCTGGACACTGTAGAGCACTCTCGTCTCCCTGTGTTTTTGTTAAGACTTGTTTGCCTTGATTATTGAATGATATGTGGATCATTTATGTAAACTGTGTGTTATTGTTATTCATTTTATACATTATTGCGAGCCTCTCATCATCAGGTTGTTTTGCCTAAAATAAATGTGATCTTTGTGACAGATGACTTGGCTTGTATTTTTAAGACCAGTTACTTTGTTATTATGGTTCCGCTACATTAACATATTTCCAGGCTACTTTCGTCAGACAGATGCCTTATTGAATTACTTTTGGTCTGTCATTCCATTGGCAGTGGTTACAACCGTTTATGATGAAATGAAAGAATCTTCAGGTACATATCCAGTATATACACAAGATTGCCATTAGCAGCCATTTTGAATTTTGACATTTGAAGTTTGTTACAACTGAAATAAATTCCTTTAGGAAATGTTGAGTAAGGATCCCCTGTGTATACTACAACTTGCTGTATTAAACTACTTAAATAGAGGTTACACAACGAGTGGTTGTTGGATATGGAATTTATTTCACACGAGTAAGTTATTTTTAAAAAGTTACAAAAAACACGAGCTTTAGTTTTAAACTTTTAAAAAATAACTTACGAGTGTGAAATAAATTCCATATCCAACAATTTCGAGTCGTGTGACCTGTTTCTACCACAATAATATCGGCTTGAATCAAAGGGAAACGTGGCCAAGTATAATTTCGCGTATGCAAATAAAGTGTACTGGCGACGTCCGGGACCCGGTGATGTGACGTCATTAGATTATTGATGACGTCAATAACAATTGCAGCTTGGGTCAAAGTTCACCGTGTTAGCCAATCGAAATGCGTACAGAGTTTATACCATGTGTGGTATAAACAGATTGTTAATCAACAGCTGTAATGATTAACTGATGGTCTGAGAGTTGAATAACACAGGGTATTGTGGTAGAAAGTAGAATTAACAAGGCCAAACAAAGGGAGATGTTAAGTCAGGCTAAGGCAAAATGCCACAGAAAATGTCAGATAGAAATATACTGTAGCAGAACTAGACTGAACTGAACGGCCAGATAGCTTAAAATGGTTAGTGTCTGTCTTAGAGTTGCGATGTCCCAAGTCTTAGTTTTGGTCTGGTTGTTGCATTTTGCCTCGCCAGAATTTGGTTTGAAGTTGTGCTACTTATAGTGACAAAGAACAAATGACATTGGAAATATTGATTTCTCAGAAACGATTACAAACTATATCTGTCTGCCAGCCATTTTGTATTCTGATCTGTCTCAAATTATAACATGCACGACAATGGATCAAGTGGATCCTACAAATTTTAGAAAGATCCATTTAAAACTGTGAGAAATATAGCAGTGACAAGATTTGTTTATGAATAGACAAGGGATGAGGCCATTTGAACAGCCCACCCTCTGATGATGGTGAGCTAATGCACAGAGAAGAGAAATCGTGTAACACATAATAATGATTTTATTGAGTGATCTACATCAGTAACACGTTTGATTTTGATCTATACATCTGATGTACAATATTCAGTCTCTCATATTAAAAATAATTTGAGATATATAAGGCCATAGTATAGTTATGTACAAGTGTGTAGCACTGTGATTGCATCGAGCATGCCATAAATAAATATATAACAACAGTATCATCCAATGCATTGCACATTCAAAAGTCCATACACAAGAGTATCACATTTTCTGTTCCAACAGAGGCTTATATTAAATATTTCCTGATGTCACTAGTTCAGACTGATTCAAAGATTTTTATTTCCTTTGTGCGATTCGTATGTTTTTAACAAGTATATTGATCTATGATGACACATAAATTATTACCTTATGTGTTGATTCTATGATGACAGACAAAGCTTGCATGTTGATTCTATGACAAACATAACTCATATGTTGATTCTGTGATGATGGACATAACTTGTGTGTTGATTCTATGATGACGGACATAACTTGTGTGTTGATTCTCTGATGACACACAACTTGTTTGTTGATTCTATGACGACGGACATAACTTGTGTGTTGATTCTGTGATGACGGACATAACTTGTGTGTTGATTCTATGATGACAGACATAACTTGTGTGTTGATTCTATGATGACGGACATAAATTGTATGTTGAGTCTATGATGACGGACATAAGTTGTGGGTTGATTCTGTGATGAGAGACATAACTTGTGTGTTGATTCTATGATGACGGACATAACTTGTGTGTTGATTCTATGATGACGGACATAACTTGTGTGTTGATTCTATGATGACGGACATAACTTGTGTGTTGATTCTGTGATGACGGACATAACTTGTGTGTTGATTCTATGATGACGACATAACTTGTGTGTTGATTCTGTGATGACGGACATAACTTGTGTGTTGATTCTATGATGACGGACATAACTTGTGTGTTGATTCTATGATGAAGAAACAACATGTGTGTAGATCCTACCTCTATGGCAAGCTGCTAAATATTGATAATCAAACAAAATCTGGTAAATGTTCAGGAAATATGTAAGACCATAGATGAATGATGAGAGAATTAATCATAAATACTCCTGAGTGTCCATCAGATGAGAGCAGCACCATCTGGTTAAGCCAGAAATCTGATATGTATGACTATTAATGAAAATGTAGATGCCAAAGTCATTCTTAGGATATGAAACATGAGGAAAAGTTGTGATCTCATAAACACTTCAATGTGTTCAATATCTACAGTGGATTTCCATTGATAAAAACCCTATTACTGGTATAACCTGTACACAAACTAATGACATCAGAAAAACAAATATCTTTACTTGTAATAAACACTCTCACATCAAATAACCATGCTCAAATTTGGCACAAACTACAAAAAAATATAAGTATGTCAAAAATGAACAATTTATACTATGACATGGCACCAAAATATCAACCTCACCGGAATATAGTTATTCTCTACAGGATACTTACTACCTATATAACTAGGAGTTCATTCTACATAAAAGCCATATCCAACAAGATATACATTCTGAACAGGGCTTTCCATATTTTCATTATAGTTGAATTAATCAAGCAGTGTTGTTATTGACATCTTTTTTTATCATGTGTTTTTGTTCCCTATCCTGTATTGATGTCTCCATATTGTGTAACTTATTGTCACATATATCAATGAAATCATTACTAAATATCATGTACACTTGTCACACTTTTTGTGTGAGGATATATCACAAATGCTTGCATTCTCACACTATACTAGTATCACTGATGACCAGGTACATGTACATCCTAAACACTTATATATAAAATGGTATACACACATATCCCAAATACTCCACATATAACCTGGTACATACACAAACACATATCCATCTTCATTATACATACTGGTATGATCCCAATTATAACATTTGTTAACATGCTTCACATTAGTTTGTTACATTTTATATCAGTCATACTGGACAGTCTATATTGATATTCTTCATGTACACACACCTGTATCTACAAACAAACCTACGTAACAAGTGTAAGACATAAAAGATATGCCAGGCGTGGCTTCTAAAACTGGTAAACATACACATTCATACCTGCCAACTATCCCTGATTTAGTTGCCAGTTTCTCAATTTCAGACTCCCTGTCCCATCTCCCGATCATATTGATAATATATAGGGAAGTCTCTCTATGTCCGACTCCCTGCCCGATTTCCCGATTGTATTGATAACAAAAAGGATAATCTCTAAATTTCAGACTCCCTGTCCCATCTCCCAATTGTATTGATAACAAAAAGGATCATTTCTAAATTCAGACTCCCTGTCCCATCTCCCGATCGTATTGATAATAAATAGGGTTATCTCTAAATTTCAGACTCCCTGCCCGATTTCCCGATCGTATTGATAATAAATAGGGAAGTCTCAGTTTTTGGAAAGCAACCTTTTAACAACTATGTTGTAAGAAAATTCACATCAGCCAAAACTGATGAGTCGACCTCTAAACTTATATACAATATATGCTCATATTTAGATGCATAATATATACATGTGCATGTATTATGAGCAGAAAAGAAAACTTTCATATTGGTGTTTAATGAGTATTTGTTTATAATATGTACAAAACTAAACTACCTGTATGGCATATAGGCAGGGCATCAAAGTTCTACAAAAAACCACATGTACAGTCATAAGTGTCAAAATAAATCTTCATCACTTTACAATTAATCAATAAAATTAACTAACAATTTATAAGAAAGCATAAGGCAGCAGCTGTAACAAATTAAACACAATACAGCTCACCCTACCAGTCAAACTTACTTTAGTATACACAAAAAAATACTCCATAATACACAAAAAGAAAAAGAAAAAAGACTCAATTATACACCCAGAAACACTACCACGATCAGATACTCTATATACACCCAGAAACACCGTAACACGATCAGACACTCCGTATACACCCAGAAACACCGTAACACGATCAGACACTCTATATACACCCAGAAACACCGTAACACGATCAGACACTCCGTATACACCCAGAAACACCGTAACACGATCAGACACTCTATATAAACCCAGAAACACCGTAACACGATCAGACACTCTCTATACACCCACAAACACCATAACACGATCAGACACTCTATATACACCCAGAAACACTATAATACGATCAGACACTCAATTTTACATCTGAAAAATAATCTTTTATTAAATGCTTCATTATCTAGTAAATGGCAGGACTCGCCACTGTGATATGTTCTCAGGTCATGAAATACATCTGTAATCACTTAAGGCTTAATTTTTGCCTGTAATCGTGGTTGTGGCCTGTTCCGGGTTATGCTGTAGACACTTTGCCTGTAATCATTGTGGTTGTGGCCTGTATCAGGTTACTAGGCCAGTGGAAACTTCATCTGTAATCGTTGTGTTGGACTAAACCAGATGTGGTTTGCATGAGGTTACACAATAGGGCATTTCCTCTGTAATAATGGTGAATGTGGCCTATACCAGGTTTAGCCGTAGGACATTTTTTAATTTTTGTGGATGTGACCTGTACTAGGTTGGGCTGTAGGACACTTGGTAATCATGTGGTTCAACATTCTCAACTTCTTCCTCAAAAAGTGGTCCATCGCTGACATTGTCTCAAGGGTGTCTTAGATCTTATCCCCAGGTTGGGGTCCATCCCTGAGCTTATCACCAGGTTGTGGTCAACCCTTGTCCTTGTCCCCAGGTAGTGGTCAACCCTTGTCCTTGTCCCCAGGTTGTGGTCAACCCTTGTCCTTGTTCCTAGGTTGTGGTCAACCCTTGTCCCCAGGTTGTGGTCAACCCTTGTTCTTGTCCCCAGGCTGTGGTCAACCCTTGACCTTGTCCCCAGGTTGTGGTCCACACTTGTCCTTGTCCCCAGGTAGTGGTCAACCCTTGTCCTTGTCCCCAGGTTGTGGTCAACCCTTGTCCTTGTCCCCAGGTAGTGGTCAACCCCTGTTCTTGTCCCCTGGTTGTGGTCAACCCTTGTCCTTGTCCCCAGGTTGTGGTCAACCCTTGTCCTTGTCCCCAGGTAGTGGTCAACCCTTGTTCTTGTCCCCAGGTTGTGGTCAACCCTTGTTCTTGTCCTAAGGGCGTTGTCCATCCATCCTTGACCTTATCCCCAGGTTGTGGTCCACCCTTGTTCTTGTCCCCAGGTTGTGGTCAACCCTTGTCCTTGTCCCCAGGTTGTGGTCAACCCTTGTTCTTGTCCTAAGGGTGTTGTCCCCCTCTGACCTTATCACTAGGTTGTGGTCAACCCTTGACCTTATCGCCAGGTTGTGGTCCACCCTTGTCCTTGTCCCCAGGTAGTGGTCAACCCTTGTTCTTGTCCTAAGGGCGTTGTCCATCCATCCTTGACCTTATCGCCAGGTTGTGGTCCATCACTGCCACATGTCCACTGTGAATGGTATGGCTTCCAGTCTCCTGGGATTGGTCTATCTTTGACCGGAGGACGCTCTCCCTTTGGCTGTGAACTTGTTGCCATGGTGAGGCAATAGTACTGCCTAAGGAACCTGAAGAACATCAGCAACTGACAGGGCAGTTGTAGACTACTATTGTCGCCAAACTCTTGAATTCATGTGCTTTCTTTCAGAAGTAGGATTCTGATATGTCAAAATTGCCATCAACAGAATGGTTGAGGTTGAAGTGTGTCTGGCGGATTTGAGGCTCCTGTGAGGAGTCTGATGATAGTGACGGATTCCTCCAAAGTTCAGGTTCGTCCTGAAATGAAAGATATGTACTATTGTGATAATGATATATTAATATTGGTCTTTCTAAAATCTTTTCTTCAAAGGGATATTCCACACAAATTAGGATATCATATGATGTTTTTTTCTAACAAGAGGCCCACTTTCACATCTGCATACATGTATCATCACCAAAAGAATGAAGTTTTGCACTGCAGGTTTGATAAAGAGTTAATTAGGAACTTACGAAACGATCATGAAAAGATTAAAATTGGATGGTATCACGAAAACCGATTCATTGTAAGAACAACAGCTTTATTTGTATTGTCTAGTGACCTTATTTATTTATCCAAGATAGGCTATTTTGCAGCATTTAGTGAATTTCATATGGTTATGACCAGACTAAGTTATGTAATGAATAAAAGAATAAAGTAATGTAAACACTATTTAATTGTGGAATTCAACTACAATGGTTATAGATTTACTAACTGAACTGATTAATCATACAAATAAAAGCATCTACCTCTGTTCTTACAGAAATTGTATGATTCAATTTACCAATGTAAACAAACATACAATATTGAATTTGTGAGAATTCTGTGTAGATATATGCAGGCCGATTTGTTCAAACATTTGTGTGGCCCTTATTGCATCACAACATGAAATTGTGTGCATTATAAAATCAAAAGCATTTAATTAGGATGTTGATGATGGAGTGACTGTGTAAGGGGGAACGGGATAGATTACATAATTCCAGGGAAGTGTGTGATGGGGGAATAAACATGGTGGACTATAAGAAAATATGTTTGAGGAAATTTGCTTGATGTGTGGTACTAGAAGGAAGGTTACATGCGTCATAAACAAACCTTCAGGACTCTACATCAATAGTTGTAATATGCCGACTATAATAAAGAAGGCAGAAAATCACATTATACAGTTGTGTACAATCCAATAAAGCTAGAATATAAAGTCTTACAGGTTAAGAACTTTCTGAATGTATCATACATGTATAGATAATATGTATCGGTCTGTTTCATCTCAACATTTGAGGAAGAAATTGATAATAATTGCCTCCTAGGTATCAACACTTGAGGGCCTTAGCATCACTGACAAGTCCTAGGTATCAACACTTCTAGACCCTCAGTATTACTGACAAGTCCTAGGTATCAACATTAGGTCATTAACATCTAGACCCTCAACATCACTGACAAGTCCTAGGTATCAACACTCTAGACCCTCAACATCACTGACAAGTCCTAGGTATCAACACTCTAGACCCTCAACATCACTGACGAGTCCTAGGTATCAACACTCTAGACTCACTGACAAGTCCTAGGTATCAACACTCTAGACCCTCAACATCACTGACAAGTCCTAGGTATCAACATTAGGTCATTAACATCACTGACAAGTCCTAGGTATCAACACTCTAGACCCTCAACATCACTTACAAGTCCTAGGTATCTACACTCTAGACCCTCAACATCACTGACAAGTCCTAGGTATCTACACTCTAGACCCTCAACATCACTGACAAGTCCTAGGTATTAACACTCTAGACCCCCAACATCACTGACAAGTCCTAGGTATCAACACTCTAGACCCTCAACATCACTGACAAGTCCTAGGTATCTACACTCTAGACCCTCAACATCACTGACAAGTCCTAGGTATTAACACTCTAGACCCCCAACATCACTGACAAGTCCTAGGTATCAACACTCTAGACCCTCAACATCACTTACAAGTCCTAGGTATCAACATTAGGTCATTAACATCACTGACAAGTCCTAGGTATCAACATTAGGTCATTAACAGCACCGACGCATCCTAGAAGAACAGAACAGCTGTATGATGTAGTTCAACTTTAATTTTTGTCTCTACTTGGTCTAATTTTCAGTTTTTACTGAACTCTGCTTATATTTTGTATGTATTTTGTACAATCCGTTCAAACCAGTGTTATAGATTTGTAACAAGTGCTGTTATTAGACTTATGGACTTCATAACGTGGGACTAATCAATGCTTCCAGCAACCTACCCCAGTACGGTGTAAGCTCCATGGACTCTCAAGGTCAATGCTTGGGGTGGATCGGACAGGATGGGTTGGATCATCCGAGTCTCCGAGGTACATAGGGTTTAGGCGAACTGGCATCACATTGGGGTAGATGACTATTTCATCTTCACGGTGGACACGACCAATACTGAGGCCCTGATATTCATTCTCGTCCTTATCATTAGCTCGACGTCTGATGGTACACAAGATCAAGATGTTACATATAGTCATTGACAGGCGTATAAAAACATCACACTTCAAACAAATATAAAAGTCAAAATGTTATCATCTTACACTGAACAAAATGACACAGGTTAAACCCAGATATTACCTAGATTAAATTGTTTTCTTTATCTGTCAGACTTTACTGATGTAAGCATACATTACAAACCTTTTGAGGACACAGAAGATGATGACGACTGCAGCAGTGAATAGAATGAGAGATGCTCCAACACCACTGACAGTAGTGATGGTTAAAAGTCCACCCTCTGAAACAAAAAAACCACATTTACTGTTTCCATTATGGTATTTTTGGTCATCAGTGGGTAGCTACTTGTTATAGTAAGCAAAATCATAAAGAGACAAATTTGAGCTAATTACCCAATTTGGGCCCCCTCCTCTTTGTTCATAGATGTCAAACACACCCTTTTTATTAAATTTCAGAAGTGATAGCCCTCTTTCAGTGATATATATGTATACGATGTATGTTTTCCTCCCAATTTGATTGAAACAGCTGAGTTCCGATTGAAACCCCACCCCTCTGTCCCCAGAAGTTGAACTAGCCTGATTTATCTAAGCCATGATTGCCTTCCCTTAGTTATGTTTCAGTCCAAATTTGGTTGTAATCAACTCAGGCATATGATAATAAAGGAGTAGTGTTTTAAATCAAAACCTCCTCTTTTGGTGGCCCCACCCCTCTGTCCTTATAAGGGCGGAACCTGCCTCATTTACAGTACAATATATGCCCCTCGAATGTCATTTAAAGTTACATACTTTCTTGTATTGAAATAAGATTTTCATCACCTTCATTACCTTGGTGAGGTGGCGTGCTTTAACCCTTATCTTAATTTCACTACCAAGAAATATTCTAACAGTATGAAGATTACCAGTAATGAGGAGTTACTAAAGTAATCTCTGACTCATCAAACAAGTAATGAGGAGTTACTAAAGTAGTCTCTGACTCATCAAACACAACTTCATGTCAAGTTTCCTGAAAAATCTAGGATCTAAGACAGAAACCTAACACAGAATTAAACAAAGAATAACTTTTGCAAAAATTATTGTTAAATCAAAATGTCTTTCAAGGAAACACAAAGCCTACCAAGTTTTATAGAATTGTTGAAAAATGTAGGAGATCTCCAAACAAAATTCAAATACCGAAATAAACAAAAGGAAATAACTAGAGCTGTCACCGAGGGGGTGACAAGTATACCCCCCACTTTTCCATGATTGGTTTGGATACTTTGTGAAGCTGCCTATTTATGGTACTATAACCAAATCAAACATGTTCTATGTTTAGGTAAGAACTAAGTGAATGCATAGCTGAACAAAATTTTGCTCGTTTTTAGAACTGGTAATTCGGCAAAATCTTTGCATAGAGCTAAGCCTCATATGGTCCTCTAACTACATACCAAATTTTAGTAAAATCCATTGAAAACAAAGCAAATGCATAGCCGGACAAGCTAGTAACCATTTTTTACATAATGGGGCATAACTCTGTAAAAAGGGTTTTTTCGAAAGAAGTCATTACTGGAGACACAACTTCATGCAAGCACTCAACTCTGTATAAAGTTTCAAGAAAATCCATCAAAAACTAAGTGAATGCATAGCCGGACAAAATTATGACACATTTTGTATGAAAAAGGGGCATAACTCTGTTAAAAAGGGCTAAAGTGGCATAATTTGTTTAAAAGGACTACTTGGGGGAAAATCACAACACCATATGTTTTTTTTTAACTATACACCAATTTAGTGAAAATTGAGGAAATGCATAGCTGGACAAAATTATAACCATTTTTCAAATAAAGGGGCATAACTATGTAAAAAGCATTTTTTCGGAAAAAGCATTTACTGGAGGCACAACTGCATGCAGTTCTTCAACTGTGTAAAAAGTTTCAAGAAAACCATTGAAAACAAAGCAAACGCATAGCCGGACAAGCTAGTAACCATTTTTTACATAAAGGGGCATAACTCTGTAAAAAGGGTTTTTTTCGGAAGAAGTCATTACTGGAGACACAGCTTCATGCCATCCTCCAACTCTGTATAAAGTTTCAAGAAAATCTATCAAAAACTAAGTGAATGCATAGCCGGACAAAATTATGATGCATTTTGTACGAAAAAGGGGCACAACTCTGTTAAAAAGGGCTAAATCGCAAAATCACTGCAGGGGACACAAGTTCATATAGTCTTCTAACTATATACCAAATTTCCATAAAGAAATGAGCGAATGCATAGCCGCATAAATTTTGTGACAGATGGACGGACGGACAAGATGATTCCAGTATACCCCCCCTAACTTCGTTGCAGGGGGTATAATCAAATCAAAAAGTCTCTCAGGACAACACAACTATATATGATGGTTAGTAAGCCTACCAAGTTCAAAGAAACCTTCAGGTAGGTAAGCTAAACACTCTACAGAGTTTGTTCAACATGTAATCAACATTATAATGATAAAGGTTATTTTCAATTCAACAGTCATAGATATAAAATATTTGAATCACGTACACGACTGTAATACAAAGTTAGTACACAAACCTGCTGTTTGACAGTTGTTCCCTGTGTACCCCCCGTTACACACACAAAACGCTGTGCCATCCTCATCTTTACGACACTCTCCATGGCCACTGCACATGTCTTTGCAGTTATCTGAAAAAACATCATGTAGATATTGTATTCTTTAAATCACCTAGGTGGTCAGTCAGGGCCAACATGTGCATATAACCATCAAATTGTCATCCCATGCTTATAATGTTAACCAAGATAGAATGAATTCCAATTGAAATCCAAAAAATGATAGTCAAAATTGTGATTTCCCTTTATAAACCATTGTAAAGTTTACCCCCTCCCCAGGGGCAAACGTGATACCCCAGGGTCATGAAATTCTCTATTTTGGTAAAGCACCGTAAGACCCTTCCATCTATGAAGAGTGTTTGATTCCACCATATCTGAGAGTAGAGAAGAAGATTTTTGAAATTTTATTCAATTTGACCCTTTTTGGCCCTGCCCTTCAGGTCCCTTGGGGGTGGGGAACATATAATTCACATTTATATTGTGGAGTTATACATTACAATGTAGTTATAACATTTACATTGTGGAGTTATAACATTTACATTATGGAGTTATAACATTTACATTGTGGAGTTATAACATTTACATTTTGGAGTTATGATATTTCATTCTGGAGTTATAACATTTTTTATGGAGTTATAACATTACATTACGGCATTATAACATTTCATTTCAAATGCAAAGGAATAAAATGCATTGCCAAAAATCCTTGAGAATCCGTCCAAACATTAGGCCTTAATTCTATAAGCCCTTGATACCACAGAACAGTAAATTACATTATAATTGAGCATACCTCTGCAGTAGGTGCCATTTCCAGAGAAGCCAGATCTGCACTCACACCTGTACAGCTCCGGAAGGTCTATACAGTCTGCATTTTCGTGGCAGTCATCCTGTTGCGCATACCTCGTCCACAGACCACTTAACACTGACTGCTCGGGTGGACCCAGGGGATTGGTCCTTTAGGCCTTTTTCTCTGGCTAAAGTTCACGTGGACAATCAGAATACCTCTCACTTTGTGTTCTTTAATCCTGTATTAACGGCTACATGTAGAGGTACATACCAGTACAGAAGTCGAGAGATTCTGCTCCTTTATCTGTGGTCATTTGGCCATTAGGACAGGATTTACAGGTGACCTGTCCTACCTCGTCCTGGTAGTAACCAAGGCTACAGTCATTACATCCCAGAGTCTCTTTACTGTAAAACTGTCCTACTGAGCACATTGCTGAAAAGAAGAAGTTAGATTAGGGAAAAAACAATGCCAGATCTAGGAAGAAAAATATGATATTACACTTATTTGTTGTTGAAATTTCTTACATGTTGTGATACATTTTTTTTTTTTTTTGAAGTAAGGAGAGAAAAAACTATTACAATTGTAACATGACGAATGCTAATAATTAGGATTTATAAGGATAGCAATAAAAGGGGCATAACTCCATGAAAAACCATCAATGTGTAAATACAAAACCACCCATAGTAAGTGCAGTCCAAGCCTCATAAAATGTCTACTCCTGGTAAATTTGCGACTACAGATGGACATTGATTCCCGTTTTACCTCCCTTATCTCTACCTATTGTGTAAAATATAATAATCCATTAACTGTAATTAAATTACAGTTAACCTCTGGTCAGTTCAAACTTGGGGATATTTTCTAGCTAGAGTAAGTTCGAATTCTGGTTGTTTATAACTGAAACTATTTACAATAGTTTAAACTTGTCAAATGAAGAATGTAAATTTAAGTAAGATTTTTTTCAGCAAACTCCATTGAAAGCTCGCAATGATCTGCCCAGTAAAAATGCCAAGACATTGAACAACATATACAATTCCTTTAATGGGTTGTATATGTGATCATAAAAACATATAACCATGCAAAGACCCAAAATATATGTCTCTAGCCTTATACAAGTATGTCTAATTGTGTCACAAATGAAACATTAACCATTTTGAGGCCTATAGTCTATAGCTACACAATGGCAGAGATTTAATAATACAGTACGGATCATAATTATTATGAAATGAAGAAAGTTTAATGATCAATTAACACTGAATTGAATAAAATACTATGATTTTACTTATTTACAAATGTGTATTGTTCAGGCCGTCGTTGTATTAACGGATCAGATTTACATTGGATGTATTTGTGCCTTGATATACTCATTGCCGAGATTTTCACTGATATCGACTCGGATAGTTCAAACTCACACTTATTTTCTGAAGCATAATTTCATATAATTCTAACAGGTTAATCAATATTATTTAACTTTATTCAAATTGACCAAAGGTTTACTGTACATTAAATTTAAAACTGAGATCTATCTACATATTAAGAATATTTTGTGTGGCTGACTTACTGAAGCAGTGTGAACTGTGGGTTGTGCCTTGTGTCAATGTGGTGGTTCCTGTCTGACAGTTCTCACATGAAGTCTGTTTCTCAGAGTCGGAATACTGACCAATTGGACACAACTCACATGTGTTGCCATTTTGATATGTTCCAACAGCACAATTCACTGTAATGAAAAATTAAGTAATAGTTTTTATAAAGATAAATTAAAATAATATTCACTTGCATGTATATATCATTAATGCACTGTAATAGTGTAATACATGTTGTACTTATACTTTGAATGCTTTTTCAATGAGTAAACATTAAGTGATGGATATCCTTCATCAGACATCTGCTGCTTTTAAAGGGACAATTAGTCAAGTTGGTTTACTTTCTCTTCATTTCACAAATCATTTCATACAAGTAAAAGTGTACTTCATTACACCTTATGAACTATCCTATGTCATATATAGATAGATACATGTTTATGTTTTCCATGCATTTATTAATTAATTGTAAGGGGGATCTTAATCGTATAACCATACAATTTATATGCAAATGAACAAGCCATCTCTACACACTTTGACTATACATATTGTACTCATGTTTGCGAGCACAGCCCTGTCTCATGCCTGTAAACAACCTTGGTTTACATTTGAAGCCATTAGCGGATATTTTAACTTGGTTACAGGTCTCAAACCAAGGCAAACGGAGAGGGTGAATGGATAAAAAAAATGGACAATCAAGGTTTGGACAGGAATATAACAGCTGTGACTTTTTCAAACGGTCGCGACAACAAAGAAGAAGCTGCGAGCAAGTTTACCGAGACTTGACCTAAATCTAGATCGGCCAATGGAGTAATGTCGAGGTGTGATATTTTATTTTGTACATTTTCTATTATCATAATTTCATTTGACCATGGAAAGGCGTTTGAAGTCATGTCCTTACTAGAATATTGTCCCTTTAAGATGTTTATCTGTAGTCCCCTACAGTAGAGTCTTCTGAAAACTTACCACAGAGGTTATCTGGGGTAAGGACCTGTCCCATCTCCTCACACTGTATAGCACTTTTAATACTAGCATTGTTCTTATCTAGTACAAAGTCAGTTGTGTCAAAACTTCCCTCCTTCACCATGGTCTCAAATATCAAATTCCCAGCATTACCAGAACTGCCCAATGATGACCTATTGAAACAAGAAAATATGGCATCCGATGATCAAAGTAAACAGAGAACCCAAGACACAGCTCTGGAATTATTCAAACTTACAAGTTACATTAAGTCTTTTCAATTCTTCTCATTTCAGTGATTTGCATTTCAGGCAAAAAACTTTTAATTTTTGATCAGATTGACTGACTTGCTTAAACCTGTGATGGGATTGACTGACCTACTTATTCTTGTGACGAGATTGACTGACCTACTTATTGTTATGATAGGATTGACTGACCTACTTATTCCTGCGACGAGATTGACTGACCTATTTATCATCATAAGATTGACTTACTTGTTGTTATAAAGAGATTGAATGACCTACTTATTCTTATGAGATTGATTGACCTACTTATTCCTGTGACGAGATTGACTGACCTACTAATTGCTATGATGAGATTGACTGACCTATCTATCATCATGAGATTGACTATCTTGTTGTTATAAAGAAATTGACTGACCTAGTTATTGTTATGATGAGATTGATTGACCTACTTATTGCTATGAGATTGACTGACCTAGTTATTGTTATGAGATTGATTGACCTACTTATTCCTGTAATGAGATTGACTGACCTAGTTATTGTTATGATGAGATTGATTGACCTACTTATTCCTGTGATGAGATTGACTGACCTAGTTATTGTTATAACGAGATTGACTGACCTACTTATTCCTGTGATGAGATTGACTGACCTAGTTATTGTTATGAGATTGACTGACCTAGTTATTGTTATGAGATTGACTGACCTAATTATTGGTATGAGATTGACTGACCTAATTATTGGTATGAGATTGACTGACCTACCTATTGTTATGATGAGAGTGACTGACCTACCTATTGTTATGATGAGAGTGACTGACCTACCTATTGTTATGAGATTGACTGACCTACTTATTGGTATGTTGAGATTGACTGACCTTATTTTTCCAATGATGAGGCTGACTTATTACTGAGATGAATGACCTAACTTACCCATTAACAGATAAATCAAAGACAACACTGTAGGTGTTGTCAGCTTGTCTTTTCCTTCTTTTCACACCCAATCCTCCACAGTCAACATGGATGCTGACTGCACTACAGTTTGATGATGGACATAAGGACTGGTACATGTTCAGGAACACGTCCAGAGTGTCTTTCTTCAGGCTCTGTAGAGACGTTTCCGTACAGGCTGGTCCGGAGAACTTCATCTCTCCTGTCAGACTACCAGACGCTGATGTCACCCCTATAACAACAATAACTAATAATGAGATTGGTGGTATATTGATGTTTCTTTCAGGTGTGGTACTGCTATGTACGAGAAAGAATTTGTCATGATTAATATTTCGACAATAAGAAAGAGGAAAAATAAGTCACCAGCACAACTTGGGAGTGTGAAGTCTGTTCCTTGTGGGGGGTCCCAGAAGCCCTCAATGCCACATGTGTACCAGGTAGGGACTGGGACAGGAAAAGTCTGTAGGAGAGAGTCTTGACAGGCAATATGGAAGGACAGCCCTTTCTCCCAAGACATCCACTCCATTTGTACATTGGTAGGACTAACTGGCATCACACAGTCCTGGGCTGTAAGCACAAAATCAAATTATCAAAACAATCTTAAGGGATCCCAGACCAATCATGGAGTCACCATTGAATTATCTTTATCAGTCCTATGAAAGACTGATCTTTTTTCTACATTCCCCTTCATTCCTCTCTTCATGTAAATCATTTGATAACATAGGAAACCTAAATTTAAAATCTAAAAGAACTTAGAAATGTATCAAAAACAAATTTCAATTGTCACAATCCAAGATAGCTGCCTGTCGGCCATTTCCTTTTCCTGATCACTCTCAAAAAAGAATGGGCACAATTAGGGACCAAGAGGAACCTACACATGAAGTTTGAGAAGTATCCCTCTAGTACTTTTCATTTGTTTACAGACAAATGATAAACAAAGGACAACAAGGGTGATTTGAATAGCTATTCATCTGATGATCATGGCTAACAAGAACAGAATACTGTACTGTGTAGATGTAAACACAGGACTAATATTTCATTGTTGTCCCAGTTCGCGGGTAAAAACATTCGGCAGTTAACACTTCAATTTGTGTGTATATATAAACAAGAGGCCCATGGGGCCTGTATCGCTCACCTGGTTGGATTTGACCAAATGTCAAAATAATGTACATGTTCAATTTGTCAATACATATACAAAAATGTACTCTCTGAAAGACCATATGGATTATTTTTACACAATAATGGTGTTTAAAGAAACTAAGTCCCTTAGGGTGGGGAAAACCCTTTGGCCTATTTTTACATAAAAATTGTGTTTATCCCTTAATGCCCAGCGATACTATACATAGTTATGGGATTGAGGGTCACAGTAACCATTTATGCAAAACTGTTCCCCCATCACCAGGGATGTTTCTGACCAAATTGGGTTCAAATCCATTTAAAACTCAAATCTCTATTTCCCCTATTTGGCCCTCCCTTCAGGCCCCTTGGGGTCAGAGTCAATATTTATATAAACTCCCTTTCCCCCTTCCCCTAAGGATATTCCAGACCAAATTTGGTTCAAATCCATTCATAACTTTATGAAAATAACGATTTAAAGGAGTAACCCCTATTTCCCTATTTGGCCCAGCCCCTCAGGCCCCTCAATATTTATACAAACTCTTTCCCCCCCTTCCTCTCTGGATGTTCCTGACCAAATTTAGTTAAAATCCATTCGTAACTTAATAATTAATAGCGATTTAAAGGATTAACCCCTATTTTCCCTATCAGACCCCACTCCTCAGTCCCCTGGAGATTCAGAGTAAAACATTATACCAACTCGGTTCCCCTTCTCCAATGAATATTCCTGACCATATTTGGTTTAAGTCCATTTAAAACTTTATGACTAGTAGCAATTAAAAGACTAATCTCTATTTCCCCTACTTGACCCCGCCCCTTAGGCCCCTAGGGGTACAGAGTAAAAATTCATATAAACTCTGTTCCCCCTCCCCTCATGGATGTTCCTGACCAAATTTGGTGAAAAGCTATTCAATACTTCAGGAGTAGTAGCGATTTAAAGGAGTGACCCTATTTCCCCCCGCCCCTCAGGCCCCTGGGGGTTGAGAATAAAGATTTAAACAAACTCTGTTCCTCTTCCTCCAAGGATGTTCCTGACCAAATCTGGTTCAAATTCATTAATAACTTTATGACTAGTAATGATTTAAAGGATTAACCCTATTTCCCCTATTTGGCCCTGCCCCTCAGGCCCCTGGGGGTTCAAAGTAAAAATGTATACAAACTCTGTTTCCTTTCTGCCAAGGATGTTACTGACCAAATTTGGTTCAAATTCATTCATAACTTTATGACTAGTAACGATTTAAAGGATTAACCCTATTTCCCCTATTTGGCCCTGCCCCTCAGGCCCCTGGGGGTTCAAAGTAAAAATTTATACAAACTCTGTTTCCTTTCTGCCAAGGATGTTACTGACCAAATTTGGTTCAAATTCATTCATAACTTTATGACTAGTAACGATTTAAAGGAATAACTCTATTTCCCCTATTTGGCCCCGCCCCTCAGGCCCCTGGGGGTTCAGAGTAAAAATGTATACAAACTCTGTTCCCTTTCTGCCAAGGATGTTCCTGACCAAATTTGGTTCAAATTCATTCATAACTTTATGACTAGTAGTGATTTAAAGGAGTAACCCTATTTCCCTATTTGGCCCCGCCCCTCAGGCCCCTGGGGGTTCAGAGTAAAAATTTATACAAACTCTGTTCCCCTTCTGCCAAGGATGTTCCTGACCAAATCTGGTTCAAATTCATTCATAACTTTATGACTAGTAGCGATTTAAAGGAGTAACCCTATTTCCCCTATTTGGCCCGCCCCTCAGGCCCCTGGGGGTTCAGAGTAAAAATTTATACAAACTCTGTTCCCCTTCTGCCAAGGATGTTCCTGACCAAATTTTGTTCAAATTCATTCATAACTTTATGACTAGTAGCGATTTAAAGGATTAACCCTATTTCCCCTATTTGGCCCCGCCCCTCAGGCCCCTGGGGGTTCAGAGTAAAAATTTATACAAACTCTGTTCCCCTTCTGCCAAGAATATTCCTGACTAAATCTAGTTCAAATTCATTCATAACTTTATGACTAGTAGCGATTTAAAGGAGTAACCCTATTTCCCCTATTTGACCCCGCCCCTCAGGCCCCTGGGGGTTCAGAGTAAAAATTTATACAAACTCTGTTCCCCTTCTGCCAAGGATGTTCCTGACCAAATCTGGTTCAAATTCATTCATAACTTTATGACTAGTAGCGATTTAAATGATTAACCCTATTTCCCCTATTTGGCCCCGCCCCTCAGGCCCCTGGGGGTTCAGAGTAAAAATTTATACAAACTCTGTTTCCTTTCTGCCAAGGATGTTACTGACCAAATTTGGTTCAAATTCATTCATAACTTTATGACTAGTAGCGATTTAAAGGAATAACCCTATTTCCCCTATTTGGCCCCGCCCTTCAGGCCCCTCAGGGTTCAGAGTAAAAATGTATACAAACTCTGTTCCCCTTCTGCCAAGGATATTCCTGACCAAATTTGGTTCAGATTCATTCATAACTTTATGACTAGTAGCGATTTAAAGGATTAACCCTATTTCCCCTATTTGGCCCCGCCCGTCAGGCCCCTGGGGGTTCAGAGTAAAAATGTATACAAACTCTGTTCCCCTTCCCCCAAGGATGTTCCTGACTAAATCTAGTTCAAATTCATTCATAACTTTATGACTAGTAGCGATTTAAAGGAATAACCCTATTTCCCCTATTTGGCCCCGCCCCTCAGGCCCCTGGGGGTTCAGAGTAAAAATGTATACAAACTCTGTTCCCCTTCCCCAAGGATGTTCCTGACCAAATTTTGTGAAAATCCATTCAATACTTTAGGACTAGTAGCAATTTAAAGAAAAAGTTGACGGACGACGGACGCCGGACGACGGACGCTGCACCATGGCATAAGCTCACCGGCCCTTCGGGCCAGGTGAGCTAAAAATTATATAAATATTCGCTCGGTATTTATTTTTGCACTATATTTGATGACTGTGAATGCAGCAAAATTAAATCCCCCAGTGATTTAAGACTACGCTTACGTTTAATGAATATGTCAAAGGTACAAATGGCAAAGTTTCCCTCCTCGTCGAAGGCTGTGTAGTGAACTCTATACTGTCCGTAGGATAAAGTGATTCCTGGTCGGTGTGTCTTGGTGATGTTCTTTACCCCTATGTTGTCAGAGAAGCCAGGCTCCTGCCAGTCCACCTTGTTGAGACGTTGGTTACTCACAATCATGATGTTGTCAGTACAGTTGTGTACCACAGGAGGGTTTTTGTCTACAAGTTCAAAATCACTATCTTTAGCCAACATCTCAGTTTTTACTTATATACTAAAAATCTTGTGCAAACAAATATACATGTAGGATCTCGGAAAATTTGGGATCCAAGATGAAAATCATCAACAAAATGTTATGATATCAAAACATTAAATTTGAAATATTAAACTTTATATGAATGAGAAAAACCAATACATTTCTATTATAATCTATACTTTAATCATTCACATACCTATAAGCAAGTCACAACGAGGCCCCTTCATACCAGGGGGACAGGTGGATGCCCCACAGATAGTGGGCATTATTACACTGACGTTACCACGGAGATAGCTACTGAATTCGGGCCACTGATGGCGATCGCCTAGTTCCTGGCTTGTGGTACAGTTGTTGGCCATAGCCTGGATAGCTGTTTGGCTCAGGGCTTTACTGTAAACATTCACCTGACTTATCTCCCCTTCAAAGGGATTACGTGCTGTTAGAGATACTGATCTCTGTCCCAACACAATGGATTGTCTGAAATGAATTTGATAAGGAAGCCTCATTATATACTCAAAAAGCTAAATACTAAATTGACAAACTATAAAGTATTTTCTTTGTTTTCCTAATAATTCTCATGCAGTCCCATTTACTCATGTATGTAAATACTGTACTGGTATCTGTACGATAAAAAAGAAATATAAAACGTATGTTGTGCAGTAGAATCTGAAAATGCAAACCACATGCGGAAACATGATTTATATGCAGATGTCCGGATCATCCATATATGCTTTTCCGTTAAGGACATAAAGTCTTATAACTCTTTGACATGGCGGGACAATCAGTGACAGTGTGTATACATTGTATGTATTATTCAGAAATGCTGCTATCTACTGTATATTTCTAGGACTTTGTTATATGTTACACAGACTTACACAATACGTAAAATACATCAGCCACATAGTACTTTGTATTTCTGGAACAATGGTTCCAATAAACTACACACAGAGAAAAGCTATAACAGTATCCAGATATATAGGAACTGCAATAATAAGGACCTACCTATTTGGCATGGCCACTTGTTGACTGTATGAAGTTCCCTCATTGATGATTTGGCCATCCACATACACGGACCAGTGGCCTGAATCCGACCAGGTAAAGGCGACATGGTGCCACAGCTTGTCATTGACCATCCAGTTGATTGTAAGTGGTGAGGAGAATGAGAGCACCAGTTTATCACCTAACATTGCCAGTAACTCCAACCCATCTTCACTGTACATAAAAAAAAAAAAGATAAAGTTTATTTCTAAATAAGCAACCATTCTGATTATTTTCATTTCTTTACCATGTTGCCATGTCGCCAAACATAAATCATGTGTATTTTTACTACGTATAAATGGATGCCTTATAATTTAAATTCTTCCTCTTGGAAGAGGTATAAACATGATGCAATGCAGTATATAACTTACCTGTGTATAGAGAGACAAGTTAAGGTCTGATTGTAGTATATAACTTACCTGTGTATAGAGAGACAAGTTAAGGTCTGATTGTAGTATATAACTTACCTGTGTATAGAGAGACAAGTTAAGGTCTGATTGTAGTATATAACTTACCTGTGTATAGAGAGACAAGTTAAGGTCTGATTGTAGTATATAACTTACCTGTGTATAGAGAGACAAGTTAAGGTCTGATTGTAGTATATAACTTACCTGTGTATAGAGAGACAAGTTATGGTCTGATTGTAGTATTTAACTTACCTGTGTATAGAGAGACAAGTTATGGTCTGATTGTAGTATCTACCTTACCTGTGTATAGAGAGACAAGTTAAGGTCTGATTGTAGTATTTAACTTACTTGTGTATAGAGAGACAAGTTAAGGTCTGATTGTAGTATTTAACTTACTTGTGTATAGAGAGACAAGTTAAGGTATGATTGTAGTATCTACCTTACCTGTGTATAGAGAGACAAGTTATGGTCTGATTGCAGTATCTACCTTACCTGTGTATAGAGAGACAAGTTAAGGTATGATTGTAGTATCTACCTTACCTGTGTATAGAGAGACAAGTTAAGGTCTGATTGCAGTATATAACTTACCTGTGTAGGGAGAGACAAGTTATGGTCTGATTGTATTATTTACCTTACCTGTGTATAGAGAGACAAGTTATGGTCTGATTGTATTATTTACCTTACCTGTGTATATAGAGACAAGTTATGGTCTGATTGTATTATTTACCTTACCTGTGTATTGAGAGACAAGTTAAGGTTTGATTGCAGTATATATCTTACCTGTATATTGAGGACAAGTTAAGGTCTGATTGCAGTATATAACTTACCTGTGTATTGAGAGACAAGTTAAGGTCTGATTGCAGTATATAACTTACCTGTGTAGAGAGAGGAATGTCATGTTAGCAGTCTTGTTCCTGAAGTGTACCCAGAGACATATTGACAGTTGGGAGGTTTGTTGTGGAGACACCACTGGGGACTGGACTATAGAGCCAGGCTGACCAGGGAACACCAGGTCAAAGTCTTTGGTCATCACTGTAACACAAATATATCAGATGGATAGTGACAAATAGGCAGATACAACTAGGCAAATACAACTAGGCAGATACAACTAGGCAAATACTACTAGGCAGATACTACTAGGCAGATACAATCAATGTATAGAATTATATATACAAAGTGTGTAATACTCAATATTGTTGACATGCTCTCATTAAAATGTTTCATAAGGTTTGCCAAGATTAACTTGTGTGAAGTCCTGATAGCCAATTGTTGAACTATTCTTAATTATAAATCTTATCTTGGCAACTCAGTCACAAATCTTTCCTATGTACAGTTACTGACACCCATACTTACATTTACATCACTGTGACAGTGATTATGTATAAAGTTACTGACATCCATACTTACATTTATCACAGTGTTTTCCTGTATAGAGGGGCTGGCATTGACATCCATGAGAGGAGCAGGTGGCGCCATTCTGACAGGGATTTGTGACCTCACATGTGTCTAACTTGTCGCCACAGACCTCGCCTTTGTACATTGGTGGACACACACACATAATCTGGTTCCCTTCAATTACACAGCTTCCTCCATTCTCACAGGCTAATGAGTCACAAGGATCTACCGCTACATCACACTGAGGACCTGTCAAGTCTGAAAGGCAACTCAAAACTTCACCAACAATCTGAGTGTAGTTTCTATGAAATACTTCAACAATCAGTGTACTTTATGTGAAACACTTTAACAAAAAGATGACTTGTTACAATTTCCTCTTAGATCTGCAAGAGTGATATTTTAAAATCACAGAATGTTACCATGTGTACAGGTGCAGTCATAACCAAGGTGCTTGTCCTGGCAGGTTCCACCATTATGACAAGGCATACTCAGGCAATCATCCACTCCATTTTCACAGTTAAGTCCAGTCCATCCCCACTTACAACTGTTAAATACAAACACATACATATAAAGGACAGAAAGATAGACTTAGGGAATATTATAGATATTTTTTCTGCACTTCTGTTTTGGGGAAAGGTTGAGTTGTGATAGGGTGGGTATGGTACCATCAGCTATAGTTGGTTAGGAGACTGACACAGGAGTTGTGAGAGGGTGGGTATGGTACCATCAGTTATAGTTGGTTAGGAGACTGACACAGGAGTTGTGAGAGGGTGGGTATGGTACCATGACACAGGAGTTGTGAGAGGGTGAGTATGGTACCATCAGCTATAGTTGGTTAGGAGACTGACACAGGAGTTGTGGGAGGGTGGGTATGGTACCATCAGTTATAGTTGGTTAGGAGACTGACACAGGAGTTGTGGGAGGGTGGGTATGGTACCATGACACAGGAGTTGTGAGAGGGTGGGTATGGTACCATCAGTTATAGTTGGTTAGGAGACTGACACAGGAGTTGTGAGAGGGTGGGTATGGTACCATGACACAGGAGTTGTGAGAGGGTGAGTATGGTACCATCAGCTATAGTTGGTTAGGAGACTGACACAGGAGTTGTGGGAGGGTGGGTATGGTACCATCAGTTATAGTTGGTTAGGAGACTGACACAGGAGTTGTGGGAGGGTGGGTATGGTACCATGACACAGGAGTTGTGAGAGGGTGGGTATGGTACCATCAGTTATAGTTGGTTAGGAGACTGACACAGGAGTTGTGAGAGGGTGGGTATGTTACCATCAGTTATAGTTGGTTAGGAGACTGACACAGGAGTTGTGGGAGGGTGGGTATGGTACCATGACACAGGAGTTGTGAGAGGGTGAGTATGGTACCATGACACAGGAGTTGTGGGAGGGTGGGTATGGTACCATCAGCTATAGTTGGTTAGGAGACCGACACAGGAGTTGTGGGAGGGTGGGTATGGTACCATCAGCTATAGTTGGTTAGGAGACTGACACAGGAGTTGTGGGAGGGTGGGTATGGTACCATGACACAGGAGTTGTGGGAGGGTGAGTATGGTACCATGACACAGGAGTTGTGGGAGGGTGGGTATGGTACCATCAGCTATAGTTGGTTAGGAGACTGACACAGGAGTTGTGAGAGGGTGGGTATGGTACCATCAGTTATAGTTGGTTAGGAGACTGACACAGGAGTTGTGAGAGGGTGGGTATGGTACCATCAGCTATAGTTGGTTAGGAGACTGACACAGGAGTTGTGAGAGGGTGGGTATGGTACCATCAGCTATAGTTGGTTAGGAGACCGACACAGGAGTTGTGAGAGGGTGGGTATGGTACCATCAGCTATAGTTGGTTAGGAGACTGACACAGGAGTTGTGAGAGGGTGGGTATGGTACCATCAGCTATAGTTGGTTAGGAGACCGACACAGGAGTTGTGGGAGGGTGGGTATGTTACCATCAGCTATAGTTGGTTAGGAGACTGACACAGGAGTCGTGAGAGGGTGAGTATGGTACCATCAGCTATAGTTGGTTAGGAGAGTGACACAGGAGTTGTGAGAGGGTGGGTATGATACCATCAGCTATAGTTGGTTAGGAGACTGACACAGGAGTTGTGGGAGGGTGAGTATGGTACCATGACACAGGAGTTGTGGGAGGGTGAGTATGGTACCATGACACAGGAGTTGTGGGAGGGTGGGTATGGTACCATCAGCTATAGTTGGTTAGGAGACTGACACAGGAGTTGTGAGAGGGTGGGTATGGTACCATCAGTTATAGTTGGTTAGGAGACTGACACAGGAGTTGTGAGAGGGTGGGTATGGTACCATCAGCTATAGTTGGTTAGGAGACTGACACAGGAGTTGTGAGAGGGTGGGTATGGTACCATCAGCTATAGTTGGTTAGGAGACCGACACAGGAGTTGTGAGAGGGTGGGTATGGTACCATCAGCTATAGTTGGTTAGGAGACTGACACAGGAGTTGTGAGAGGGTGGGTATGGTACCATCAGCTATAGTTGGTTAGGAGACCGACACAGGAGTTGTGGGAGGGTGGGTATGTTACAATCAGCTATAGTTGGTTAGGAGACTGACACAGGAGTTGTGAGAGGGTGAGTATGGTACCATCAGCTATAGTTGGTTAGGAGACTGACACAGGAGTTGTGGGAGGGTGGGTATGGTACCATGACACAGGAGTTGTGAGAGGGTGGGTATGATACCATCAGCTATAGTTGGTTAGGAGACTGACACAGGAGTTGTGGGAGGGTGGGTATGGTACCATGACACAGGAGTTGTGAGAGGGTGGGTATGGTACCATGACACAGGAGTTGTGAGAGGGTGGGTATGGTACCATCAGCTATAGTTGGTTAGGAGAGTGACACAGGAGTTGTGAGAGGGTGGGTATGATACCATCAGCTATAGTTGGTTAGGAGACTGACACAGGAGTTGTGGGAGGTAGGGTATGGTACCATGACACAGGAGTTGTGAGAGGGTGGGTATGGTACCATGACACAGGAGTTGTGAGAGGGTGAGTATGGTACCATCAGCTATAGTTGGTTAGGAGACTGACACAGGAGTTGTGAGAGGGTGGGTATGGTACCATCAGCTATAGTTGGTTAGGAGACTGACACAGGAGTTGTGAGAGGGTGGGTATGGTACCATCAGCTATAGTTGGTTAGGAGACTGACACAGGAGTTGTGGGAGGGTGGGTATGGTACCATCAGTTATAGTTGGTTAGGAGACTGACACAGGAGTTTTGAGAGGGTGGGTATGGTACCATCAGTTATAGTTGGTTAGGAGACTGACACAGGAGTTGTGAGAGGGTGGGTATGGTACCATGACACAGGAGTTGTGAGAGGGTGGGTATGGTACCATGACACAGGAGTTGTGAGAGGGTGGGTATGGTACCATCAGTTATAGTTGGTTAGGAGACTGACACAGGAGTTGTGAGAGGGTGAGTATGGTACCATGACACAGGAGTTGTGAGAGGGTGGGTATGGTACCATCAGCTATAGTTGGTTAGGAGACCGACACAGGAGTTGTGGGAGGGTGGGTATGGTACCATGACACAGGAGTTGTGAGAGGGTGAGTATGGTACCATGACACAGGAGTTGTGAGAGGGTGAGTATGGTACCATCAGCTATAGTTGGTTAGGAGACCGACACAGGAGTTGTGGGAGGGTGGGTATGGTACCATGACACAGGAGTTGTGAGAGGGTGAGTATGGTACCATCAGCTATAGTTGGTTAGGAGACTGACACAGGAGTTGTGGGAGGTTGGGTATGGTACCATCAGTTATAGTTGGTTAGGAGACTGACACAGGAGTTGTGAGAGGGTGGGTATGGTACCATGACACAGGAGTTGTGGGAGGGTGGGTATGGTACCATGACACAGGAGTTGTGAGAGGGTGGGTATGGTACCATCAGTTATAGTTGGTTAGGAGACTGACACAGGAGTTGTGAGAGGGTGAGTATGGTACCATCAGTTATAGTTGGTTAGGAGACTGACACAGGAGTTGTGGGAGGGTGAGTATGGTACCATCAGTTATAGTTGGTTAGGAGACTGACACAGGAGTTGTGAGAGGGTGGGTATGGTACCATGACACAGGAGTTGTGAGAGGGTGAGTATGATACCATGACACAGGAGTTGTGGGAGGGTGGGTATGGTACCATCAGCTATAGTTGGTTAGGAGACTGACACAGGAGTTGTGAGAGGGTGGGTATGGTACCATGACACAGGAGTTGTGGGAGGGTGAGTATGGTACCATCAGTTATAGTTGGTTAGGAGACTGACACAGGAGTTGTGAGAGGGTGGGTATGGTACCATGACACAGGAGTTGTGAGAGGGTGGGTATGGTACCATGACACAGGAGTTGTGAGAGGGTGGGTATGGTACCATCAGTTATAGTTGGTTAGGAGACTGACACAGGAGTTGTGAGAGGGTGGGTATGGTACCATGACACAGGAGTTGTGAGAGGGTGGGTATGGTACCATGACACAGGAGTTGTGAGAGGGTGGGTATGGTACCATGACACAGGAGTTGTGAGAGGGTGGGTATGATACCATCAGCTATAGTTGGTTAGGAGACTGACACAGGAGTTGTGGGAGGGTGGGTATGTTACATACCTACAACTGTAGTTGCCTAATAGACTGACACAGGTGCCCGAGTTGTGACACGGTGATGAAGAACAAAGATCCAGTAGACTGTCACATCTGGCCCCTGTAAATCCATGAGGGCAGGTACAGGTATAACTGTTGACTCCATCTATACATGTTCCACTGTTATAACAGGGACCTGATGCACAGTCATCCACATCAACCTGTACAGAAAAGCAGTTATGATAAGTATACTGATGCTAAAGCTTTTCAAAAAGCCACAACTGAATCAAATTCCACATACTATGTATATTTCAGTACATAATCTGTAGGAATAATGACAAACAGACCCAGACAAGCAGAATAATGGACTGGGTAACTTATCCCTCAACTCCCCTACCCTCATCAAATGTCAACATGCATCTTGATTATTATCAAATATTCTATAGACGTTAAATACCAACTTTTGGATGATTATCTTGTGATGACACCTACCTGGCAGTCCAGTCCAGTGAAACCTTTAGGACAGCTACAGATGTAGTCTACATCAACGTCCCGACAAGTAGCACCATTCTGGCACGGATGAGAGGTGCATTCCTCTAACAATGTCTCACAATGTACACCTGTTTATGTAAGGTATTGTAAAATATCAATACTTACATAGCAACGTACTCTCATAGCAACATACTCACATAGCAACATACTCACATAGCAAAAATACTCACATAGCAACATACTCACATAGCAACATACTCACATAGCAACGTACTCACACAGCAACATAACTACCTTATACTCACATAGCAACAAACATACCTTCATACTCACATAGCAACGTACTCACATAGCAACATACTTACATAGCAACGTACTCACATAGCAACATACTCACATAGCAACGTACTCATATAGCAACGTACTCACATAGCAACGTACTCACATAGCAACGTACTCATATAGCAACGTACTCACATACCAACATACTCACACAGCAACATAACTACCTTATACTCACATATCAACATAACTACCTTCATACTCACATAGCAACATACATACATTCATACTCACATAGCAACATATATACCTTCATACTCGCATATAACCTTTGAGACCTTCATACTCGCATAGCAACATACTCGCATAGCAACAAACATACCTTCATACTCGCATAGCAACATACATACCTTCATACTCGCATAGAAACTTTCATACCTTCATACTCGCATAGCAACATACTCGCATAGCAACATACATACCTTCATACTCCAATAGCAACAAACATACCTTCATACTCACATAGAAACATTCATACCTTCATACTCGCATAGCAACATACTCGCATAGCAACAAATATACCTTCATACTCGCATAGCAACATACATACGTTCATACTTAATGAAGTATAATGATTTATTTTGAAATTTATAAAAATTATTAAGAATGCGGAAATTGATATTCAGATGGCACGGTATGTCCTAAGGGCAGTATATGTGTAGACGTGGCTACTACCTGTTGACACGGACACTGCCCCTGGGTATACAATGCCATTTACATAAGAACTCTATGTCTATTTGGACACAAGTTATATATTTACCTAAGTATTAAGTGATTTGGATTATGTAATTAACATCGTCCCTAGCATATAAAGAAGCAGTGCGAGAAGAGTTAAGAGAGAGAGACCCTTATAGAACCAGTCACCTTTCACATAGCAACAAATATACCTTCATACTCGCATAGAAACTTTCATACCTTCATACTCGCATAGCAACATACATACGTTCATACTCACATAGTCCTCCCAGTTTATGTATCTGTCCCCTCCCCCTGTTTATGTATCTGTCCCCTCCCCCTGTTTATGTATCTGTCCCCTCCCCCCTGTTTATGTATCTGTCCCCTCCCCCTGTTTATGTATCTGTCCCCTCCCCCTGTTTATGTATCTGTCCCCTCCCCCCTGTTTATGTATCTGTCCCCTCCCCCCTGTTTATGTATCTGTCCCCTCCCCCTGTTTATGTACCTGTCCCCTCCCCCTGTTTATGTATCTGTCCCCTCCCCCTGTTTATGTATCTGTCCCCTCCACCCTGTTTATGTACCTGTCCCCTCCCCCTGTTTATGTACCTGTCCCCTCCCCCTGTTTATGTGTCTGTCCCCTCCCCTGTATATATGCTGTCCCCTCCTCCTCCCAGCCTATAGTAAATGTACCTGTCCCCTCCCCCTGTTTATGTACCTGTCCCCTCCCCCTGTTTATGTACCTGTCCCCTCCCCCTGTTTATGTATCTGTCCCCTCCCCTGTATATATGCTGTCCCCCTCCTCCTCCCAGCCTATAGTAAATGTACCTGTCCCCTCCCCCCTGTTTATGTACCTTGTCCCCCCCCCCCCCTGTTTATGTATCTGTCCCCTCCCCCTGTTTATGTATCTGTCCCCTCCCCCTGTTTATGTATCTGTCCCCTCCCCTGTATATATGCTGTCCCCTCCTCCTCCCAGCCTATAGTAAATGTACCTGTCCCCTCCCCCTGTTTATGTACCTGTCCCCTCCCCCTGTTTATGTACCTGTCCCCTCCCCCTGTTTATGTATCTGTCCCCTCCCCTGTATATATGCTGTCCCCCTCCTCCTCCCAGCCTATAGTAAATGTACCTGTCCCCTCCCCCTGTTTATGTACCTGTCCCCCCCCCCCCCCCCCCCCCCCCCCCCCGTCTATGTACCTGTCCCCCTCCTCCTCCCAGCCTACAGTATATGTGCCTGTGCCTGTCTCCTCCATACATACCTGTCCAGCCAGGTTTACAGACACAAAAGAACCCAGCAACCAGATCTTCACACTTGACGGTGTTATTTTCCTGACATGGTGATGACAAACAATCATCGATGTTTACTGCACATGTCTTCCCTGCATATCCTTCAACATATAATACAGCAGGCATCAATAAAGGCCAATCCTAGTGAATTATCAATTAACAAGTAACAAGAGGCCCAGGGGCCTTAACGGTCATCTGACTCTAAATTAAAGACCCTTATAATATTGTAGTATACATTCTCTGCAGGTTTAGTGGCACTGTTGGCCATGGTGGCCATCTTGGATTTCTGACCTACCTTAAAAATAATAACACTTGGCCATGACCATCTCAGGATCATTTCTGGTAAGTTAGAGCCAAATCCCACAGGTGGAATTTTAGAAGAAGTTTGAAATATGTGTTGTTCAGGAAAAACATGATTGCGCAATCATGTTACAAAATGGCCACCATGGCTGCCATGTCAAAGTTTTTACGAGGCCGAAAAATAACAACACTTTGTTACCTCTCTTTCCTTAACATCCTCACCAATTTCCAGCTCAATGGCACCAGTGGAACTGGAGAAGAAGTTTAAAATGTGTTTTTCAAGATGGTTGCCATGATGGCCATCTTGGATTTCTGTTCGACTTGAAAAATAACAACACTTGGTCAGGACTATCTCAGGATCATTTCTGGTAAGTTAGAGCTGAATCCCACTGGTGGAATTTGAGAAGAAGTTTGAAATAGGTGTTGTTCAGAAGAACCATGATTGCGCAATCATTTTACAAAATGGCTGCCGTGGCTGCAATGTCGAAGTTTTTACGAAGCCGAAAAATAACAACACTTTATTGGCTCTCCTTCCTTAACATCCTCACCAATTTCCAGCTCAATCGCACCAGTGGAACTGGAGAAGAAGTTTAAAATGTGTTTTTCAAGATGGTTGCCATAGCGGCCACCTTGGATTTCTGACCGACTTGAAAAATAACAACACTTGGTCAGGACCATCCCAGGATCATTTCTGGTAAGTTAGAGCTGAATCCCACTGGTGGAATTTGAGAAGAAGTTTGAAATAGGTGTTATTAAGAAGAACATGATTGCGCAATCATTTTACAAAATGGCTGCCGTGGCTGCAATGTCGAAGCTTTTACGAAGCCGAAAAATAACAACACTTTATTGGCTCTCCTTCCTTAACATCCTCACCAATTTCCAGCTCAATCGCACCAGTGGAACTGGAGAAGAAGTTTAAAATGTGTTTTTCAAGATGGTTTCCATAGCGGCCATCTTGGATTTCTGACCGACTTGAAAAATAACAACACTTGGTCAGGACCATCCCAGGATCATTTCTGGTAAGTTAGAGCTGAATCCCACTGGTGGAATTTGAGAAGAAGTTTGAAATAGGTGTTATTAAGAAGAACATGATTGCGCAATCATTTTACAAAATGGCTGCCGTGGCTGCAATGTCGAAGTTTTTACGAAGCCGAAAAATAACAACACTTTATCGGCTCTCCTTCCTTAACATCCTCACCAATTTCCAGCTCAATCGCACCAGTGGAACTGGAGAAGAAGTTTAAAATGTGTTTTTCAAGATGGTTGCCATAGCGGCCATCTTGGATTTCTGACCGACTTGAAAAATAACAACACTTGGTCAGGACCATCCCAGGATCATTTCTGGTAAGTTAGAGCTGAATCCCACTGATGGAATTTGAGAAGAAGTTTGAAATAGGTGTTGTTCAGAAGAACCATGATTGCGCAATCATGTTACAAAATGGCTGCCGTGGCTGCCATGTCAAAGTTTTCACAAAGCCGAAAAATAACAACACTTTATTGGCTTTCCTTCCTTAACATCCTCACCAATTTCTAGCTCAATCGCACCAGTGGAACTGGAGAAGAAGTTTAAAATGTATTTTTCAAGATGGTTGCCATGGCGGCCATCTTGGATTTCTGACCGACCTGAAAAATAACAACACTTCCTCAGGACCATCCCAGGATCATTTCAGGCAAGTTTCAGCTCAATCTCACCAGTGGAACTTGAGAAGAAGTTTCAAATGTGTTTTCAAAATGGCGGCCATGGCGGCCATCTTGGATTTCAGACTGACCCGAAAAATAACAACACTTGGTCAGGACCATCCAAGCATCATTTCAGGCAAGTTTCAGCTCAATCCCACTGGTGGAACTTGAGAAGAAGTTTGAAATGTGAAAAGTTTACGCACGGCGGACGGCGCACGACGGACGGCGCACGGCGCACGGCGCACGACGACGGACGAAACATGATGACTATAGGTCATCCTGACCCTTCGGGTCAGATGACCTAAAAATATATAGAATTTGTTTTAAAAAAATCAACTGTACATTATGAATTTGAGGTGTAAGGAATACATTTCCAGTACTTGTTTAATTTAAGGTATGAAGACTTACCTGTGGCACAGGTGCAATCAAAATTGTCAATCCTGTCTATACATGTGCCGCCATTCCGACAGGAAAAACTCTGACACTCATCAATGTTAGTCTCACAGTGGGTCCCAGTGTAGCCACGCTGTAGGAAAACAACAAATGGTATACACTGATTTACAGAAACAACACACAAAGTCATGTTAATGATATACACTGATTTTATATACAGAAACAACACACAAAGTCATGTTAATGATATACACTGATATACAGAAACAAGACACAAAGTCATGTTAATGATATATACTGGTTTTATATACAGAAACAACACACAAAGTCATGTTAATGATATACACTGATATACAGAAACAACACACAGTCATGTTAATGATATACACTGATATACAGAAACAACACACAAAGTCATCTTAATGATATATACTGGTTTTATATACAGAAACAACACACAAAGTCATGTTAATGATATATACTGATTTTATATACAGAAACAACACACAAAGTCATGTTAATGATATAAACTGATATACAGAAACAACACACAAAGTCATGTTAATGATATACACTGATATACAGAAATACAGAAACAACACACAAAGTCATGTTAATGATATACACTGATTATATACAGAAACAACACACAAAGTCATGTTAATGATATACACTGATTTTATATACAGAAACAACACACAAAGTCATGTTAATGATATATACTGATTTTATATACAGAAACAACACACAAAGTCATGTTAATGATATATACTGATTTTATATACAGAAAAAACACACAAAGTCATGTTAATGATATACACTGATATACAGAAACAACACACAAAGTCATGTTAATGATATACATTGATATACAGAAATACAGAAACAACACACAAAGTCATGTTAATGATATACACTGATTTTATATACAGAAACAACACACTTGTTAATGATAAAGACTGGTTTTATATACAGAAACAACACACATGTTAATGATATACACTGATTTTATATACAGAAACAACACACAAAGTCATGTTAATGATATACACTGATTTTATATACAGAAACAACACACATGTTAATGATAAAGACTGATTTTATATACAGAAACAACACACATGTTAATGATATACACTGATTTTATATACAGAAACAACACACTTGTTAATGATATACACTGATTTTATATACAGAAACAACACACTTGTTAATGATATACACTGATTTTATATACAGAAACAACACACATGTTAATGATATACACTGATTTTATATACAGAAACAACACACAAAGTCATGTTAATGATATACACTGATTTTATATACAGAAACACACAAAGTCATGTTAATGATATACACTGATTTTATATACAGAAACAACACACTTGTTAATGATATACACTGATTTTATATACAGAAACAACACACTTGTTAATGATATATACTGATTTTATATACAGAAACAACACACTTGTTAATGATATACACTGATTTTATATACAGAAACAACACACTTGTTAATGATATACACTGATTTTATATACAGAAACAACACACTTGTTAATGATATACACTGATTTTATATACAGAAACAACACACTTGTTAATGATAAACACTGATAAATTATAAACAACACACTTGTTAATGATATACACTGATTTTATATACAGAAACAACACACTTGTTAATGATATACACTGATTTTATATACAGAAACAACACACTTGTTAATGATATACACTGATTTTATATACAGAAACAACACACTTGTTAATGATATACACTGATTTTATATACAGAAACAACACACTTGTTAATGATAAACACTGATTTTATATACAGAAACAACACACAAAGTCATGTTAATGATATACACTGATTTTATATACAGAAACACACAAAGTCATGTTAATGATATACACTGATTTATATACAGAAACAACACACTTGTTAATGATATACACTGATTTTATATACAGAAACAACACACTTGTTAATGATAAACACTGGTTTATATACAGAAACAACACACTTGTTAATGATATACACTGATTTTATATACAGAAACAACACACTTGTTAATGATATACACTGATTTTATATACAGAAACAACACACTTGTTAATGATATACACTGATTTTATATACAGAACCAACACACTTGTTAATGATAAACACTGGTTTATATACAGAAACAACACACTTGTTAATGATATACACTGATTTTATATACAGAAACAACACACTTGTTAATGATATACACTGATTTTATATACAGAAACAACACACTTGTTAATGATATACACTGATAAATTATAAACAACACACTTGTTAATGATATACACTGATAAATTATAAACAACACACTTGTTAATGATATACACTGATAAATTATAAACAACACACTTGTTAATGATAAACACTGATTTTATATACAGAAACAACACACAAAGTCATGATATATACTGATTTTATATACAGAAACAACACACTTGTTAATGATATACACTGATTTTATATACAGAAACAACACACAAAGTCATGTTAATGATATACACTGATTTTATATACAGAAACAACACACTTGTTAATGATAAACACTAGTTTTATATACAGAAACAACACACTTGTTAATGATAAACACTGGATTATATACAGAAACAACACACAAAGTCATGTTAATGATATACACTGATTTTATATACAGAAACAACACACTTGTTAATGATAAACACTGGTTTTATATACAGAAACAACACACTTGTTAATGATAAACACTGGATTATATACAGAAACAACACACAAAGTCATGTTAATGATATACACTGATTTTATATACAGAAACAACACACTTGTTAATGATATACACTGATTTTATATACAGAAACAACACACAAAGTCATGTTAATGATATACACTGATAAACACTGATTTTATATACAGAAACAACACACTTGTTAATGATATACACTGATAAATTATAAACAACACACTTGTTAATGATATACACTGATAAATTATAAACAACACACTTGTTAATGATATACACTGATAAACACTGATTTTATATACAGAAACAACACACTTGTTAATGATATACACTGATTTTATATACAGAAACAACACACTTGTTAATGATATACACTGATAAATTATAAACAACACACTTGTTAATGATATACACTGATAAATTATAAACAAGACACATGAATTTTAACACTATGTAAACTACGTATACATTTACTGTTGGTTATACAGATCTGGTGTCTACAAACCTGACATATACAGGAGTAGTTATTGATCCCGTCAAGACATAACGCCTCGTTCTGACATGGTGTAGATTCACATTTATCCCTGGACATCTCACACTGGGATCCCGTGAAGCCTACATTACCATAAGGACAAAAAGTGCAATGAATCAAGGATTCAGAAATATTTCAAATATTGCATGCACATCAAAAGATCAAAATGAAATCAAAATAACATTTTCAAAAGTTACTTGAAATATATAACTTAAACATTAAACTTAAGAATGAAACCCTTGCCATTTAAAAAGTGTCTCAACTATTGATTAGTTAGGCCATATGTCCCAACATTTACATGTGTCTCCACTAGTGATTGGCTAGGCCATGTCCCAACATTTACAAAGTGTGTAAACTATTGATTGATGAGACCATGTCCCAACATTTACAAGTGTCTCCACTAGTGATTGGCTAGACCATGTCCCAACATTTACAAGTGTCTCCACTAGTGATTGGCTAGGCCATGTCCCAACATTTACAAGTGTCTCCACTAGTGATTGGCTAGGCCATGTCCCAACATTTACAAGTGTCTCCACTAGTGATTGGCTAGACCATGTCCCAACATTTACAAGTGTCTCCACTAGTGATTGGCTAGGCCATGTCCCAACATTTACAAGTGTCTCCACTAGTGATTGGCTAGACCATGTCCCAACATTTACAAGTGTCTCCACTAATGATTGGTTAAGCCATGTCCCAACATTCACAAAGTGTCTCCACTAATGACTGGTTAAGCAATGTCCCAACATTCACAAAGTGTCTTTACTATTGATTGATGAGTCAATGTCCCAACATTCACAAAGTGTCTCCACTAGTGATTGGTTAAGCAATGTCCCAACATTCACAAATTGTCTTTACTATTGATTGACGAGTCCATGTCCCAACATTTACACCTTTTCACAACAAGATTTTCACATGCAATGTACCACACCCACAAGCAGGAAGGAGAGAAAAATACCTGGCAAACAGGAGCACTTGAACTCATCATTGAAATCATGACACATACCGAGGTTGAGACAGGTGTCTGGCAGACAGTCTATGACTGTTGTGTTACACCTTCTCCCCTGATAGCCTGTTCCCTGTCAACAAACAATATTGGGTTAACAATGGGTAACAAAATATGTGTTTCTACATGTGGTCATCATGAAAACTCAATTCCTAACTTGGATGAAATTAAAGAATATCCACACATGAATGTCAGCAAATGTGACTACCATATACTACATTAAACTGTGGTACTACATGACTTACATTACAGTAACAGCGGTATTCCCCAATCATGTCAACACATGTCCCACCGTTCATGCATGGCTGACTGTCACACTCGTTAACCTGGGTAGCACACCTACAGCAGAAAAGGATTGCTTTATTGATAAAGATTTCCAAATAGAGACTGAAAGAAAGTAATAATTGATTATTCCTGATATACCTAGCTTTATTGCATTGCTTTTTTACCTAATGTCATTTTATAGAATACATGGATTATACATAATGCCATTTTTAGAATAAATGGTTTTTACCTGATGTCATTTGTAGAATAAATAGTTTTTACCTGATGTCATTTGTAGAATACATGGTTTTTACCTGATGTAATTTGTAGAATACATGGTTTTTACCTGATGTCATTTGTAGAATACATGGTTTTTACCTGATGTCATTTGTAGAATAACTGGTTTTTACCTGACGTTATTTAGGACAGATTATACAATAATTACCTGACTCCTTTGTAGCCTGGGTAACAGGCACAAGAAAATCCATCGACCTTATCGATGCAGTTACCATGCTGACAGGGGTTTGATTCACATTCATCAATGTCTGTCTCACAATAAAAGCCAGTGAAACCTGAAAAATGAATCCTCAACAAATTAAATAATAGTACAGACCGAACAACAAATTAAATAAAAGTAAACAACAAATTAAATAATAGTACAGACCAAACAACAAATTAAATAATAGTACAGACCAAACAACAAATTAAATAATAGTACAGACCGAACAACAAATTAAATAAAAGTAAACAACAAATTAAATAATAGTACAGACCAAACAACAAATTAAATAATAGTACAGACCAAACAACAAATTAAATAATAGTACAGACCGAACAACAAATTAAATAATAGTACAGACCAAACAACAAATTAAATAATAGTACAGACCAAACAACAAATTAAATAATAGTACAGACCAAACAACAAATTAAATAATAGTACAGACCAAACAACAAATTATTTGTATCAATTTCAATCCCAGTCTCCTGGGGATGTTACTGAATTATCAATGTCATACATGGCTTAGTTCCAGAGAAGAAATCATTAATATCAATATTGCCATAAGGACCCCTTTTGACCCTGCCCCTTAGGCCCCCGGGAGGTCAGCCCCGCCATTTGTACAATTTTGAATCCCTACCCCATAACGATGCTACCAGACAAATATGAGAGATATCCATTGCTTTGTTCTAGAGAAGAAGTCGTTTATACAAATTAAGCCAAATTGACCCTTTTTGGCCCTGCCCCTCATCCCCCAGGGGGGTCAGCCCCACCATTTGTACAATTTCTAATCCCCACCCCCTTATGATGCTACCAGTCAAATTTTGTTCAATTCTGATCGGCGGTTATAAAGAAGTCAATTGTTGACGTACGGACGGACACTTGATGCCACGGTATGACATAAGCTCACCTTGGTCCTTCAGACCAGGGGAACTAATAAAGAATAATTTATTCAGACCACCTGTCAGATGTTAGGAATCAGGATTAATTAATGGTACTGGGTACCATGGTTTTCCCCCTTTGACCATGATTATGAGTCAAAGTCATTTACCTCAACAATCTCTTTATAAAGATAAGTGCCAATTTTACAAATGGCACGTACGTATCTCTTTGACTTCATTTTTTATTCTATTTCACATAAAATCATGTAATATAACTTGATGACAGAAATTGACACTTTCACGAAGGTCAGACTCTAACAAACAATATTTATATAGGGAGATGTAACCAACACCAGGAGTAGAATCCTCATTAACATAGAGGGGCTCAAACGCTGCCGAATACTTCAGGTCTTGTGGCACACTTGGCCTAAACTTGATAACACTTTAATCCAGTAAGCTAAACCTCCTGAAAAGGTTATCACCCAGGCCTAATGGTTATCAAGAAGAAGTTAATGAAGGATGGAAGCCCAGCAATCACATAAGTTACAACACAGGTGTTGTGCTAGGAATGTTGAAAATAATGCCTGTCGAAAATTACCTGGACGGCAGATACAGATGTTGAGGCTGTTGGTGGACTGACATGTAGCCCCATTCATACAGGGATAGCTGTGGCACACGTTCATCTGGTCCTCACAACTCTTACCTGGTGGAAAGAAACAGTATCCAGTCATTTAATGAGCATAAGAACCAATCAAAATGGTGTAAAACTGCGTAGCCATTTAGTTATGAGTTGACCTGTAAAGACAAACTAAATAGCCCTAACACCTCTATATCAGAATAACAAAGTAAAGAGTATCACAATGCCCTTACACCTCTATCAGAACTAGAACTGTCGCCAGAATGGCTGACTAATACCCCCGCAATCTGCACGAGTCAATGGTGATTTGGAACTGTTAGTTAGAGGCTAACTAAGATAACCCGTGCATGCCAATATTTCTGAAATTTAGAATGTCTGAAATATGTGTTGTTCAAAATAAAGAGAATTCAGTGCCCAGTTGCCATAGCAACCATAATTTTGGGGAAAGGAAAGTGAGATGTACATCTACACAACATTCTCTATATTTGTGTGAAGCTTCATTGAAATCGGCCCTTCGGTTTAGGAGGAGTTGTTCGGACACACTTAAAGTTATGGTTCTTATCGGAAAACCTGTTTATAGTGACCAGTTGCCATAGCAACCATAATTTTAAGAAAAAGAAAGTGGCATGCACATCTACACATGATCATTAATATTTGTGTGAAGTTTCATTGGAATCGACCCATTGGTTTAGGAGGAGTTGTCCGGACAAAATGTTTCTACAGACAGACAGACGGACATACGGACAGACAACCCGATTCCAGTATACCCCTGCCCTGCAGGTAGGGCGCAAGAATTGTACCTGCTGCCCCCATTGCATGATTGTAAGAGGCGACTAAATTTTGGATCTTATCTTTTCTCTTCTTTCTTAACAACTTTCTTCTTCCTAATGTCTCCCTTGACAATGCCTCACTTTTGGCCTTTAGTTGAGCGTTCGCCCCTGTGAGGAAGGTTTTGGGTTCTGTCCCCTAGCCGAGACATACCAGAGTCTTTAAAAATGGTAGTTGCTACTCCTGCTTAGCGCTCAGCATATTTGGAGTGGGACAACTGGTTCGCCCGTTGTTAATATAATGTGACCGGGTGGGGTGTCCTGCTGGGTGTCTTCGGCAGTATGCTTCAGTGAGATAGCACTATAAAACGGCAAAAGTTCCGCCCTATCACAAGGAGACTTTTTAACATGAACATACCGCAGCCTTCCAAAACACACATACGCACTCACCACACGCATGCATGTCGCACGCACAGGAGGCCCTCCTTAAATGACCTTAGCTGTTAATAGGACGTTAAACAAAATAAACCAAACCAAACCAAACCAGTATACCCCCCTAATTTTGTTGCGTGGGTATAATAACAAACTAAATAGCCCTCACACCTCTATATCAGAATAACAAAATAAAGAATATCACCATGCCCTCACACCTCTATATAAGAATAACAAAATAAAGAATATCACCGTGCCCTCACACCTCTATCAGAATAACAAAATAAAGAATATCACCGTGCCCTCACACCTCTATATCAGAATAACAAAATAACTAGCCCTCACACCTCTATATCAGAATAACAAAATAAAGAATATCACCGTGCCCTCACACCTCTATCAGAATAACAAAATAAAGAATATCACCGTGCCCTCACACCTCTATATCAGAATAACAAAAAAACTAGTCCTCACACCTCTATATCAGAATAACAAAATAAAGAATATCACCATGCCCTCACACCTCTGTATCAGAATAACAAAATAAAGAATATCACCATGCCCTCACACCTCTATATCAGAATAACAAAATAAATAGCCCTCACACCTCTATATCAGAATAACAAAATAAATAGCCCTCACACCTCTATATCAGAATAACAAAATAAAGAACATCACCATGCCCTCACACCTCTATATCAGAATAACAAAATAAATAGCCCTCACACCTCTATATCAGAATAACAAAATAAAGAGTATCACCGTGCCCTCACACCTCTATATCAGAATAACAAACTAAATAGCCCTCACACCTCTATATCAGAATAACAAAATAAAGAGTATCACCATGCCCTCACACCTCTATATCAGAATAACAAAATAAAGAGTATCACCATGCCCTCACACCTCTATATCAGAATAACAAACTAAATAGCCCTCACACCTCTATATCAGAATAACAAAATAACTAGTCCTCACACCTCTATATCAGAATTACAAAATAAAGAGTATCACCAAGCCCTCACACCTCTATATCAGAATAACAAAATAAAGAGTATCATCATGCCCTCACACCTCTATATCAGAATAACAAAATAAATAGCCCTCACACCTCTATATCAGAATTACAAAATAAAGAGTATCACCAAGCCCTCACACCTCTATATCATAATAACAAAATAACTAGTCCTCACACCTCTATATCAGAATAACAAAATAAAGAATATCATCATGCCCTCACACCTCTATATCAGAATAACAAAATAATTAGTCCTCACACCTCTATATCAGAATAACAAAATAAAGAGTATCACCGTGCCCTCACACCTCTATATCAGAATAACAAAATAAAGAGTATCACCATGCCCTCACACCTCTATATCAGAATAACAAAATAAAGAGTATCACCGTGCCCTCACACCTCTATATCAGAATAATAAAATAAATAGTATCACCATGCCCTCACACCTCTATATCAGAATAACAAAATAAAGAGTATCACCATGCCCTCACACCTCTATGTCAGAACAACAAAATAAATAGCCCTCACACCTCTATATCAGAATAACAATTAAAATAAAGAGTATCACCGTGCCCTCACACCTCTATGTCAGAACAACAAACCAACTTAATGTAGGTCTGTATCACCACAGTACAGTAAACCCCTAGGTATGACAACTATAAGTAATTAAGGTAAAGTATTGCTAGGTCTGTATCACCACAGTACAGTAAACCCCTAGGTATGACAACTATAAGTAATTAAGGTAAAGTATGGGTAGGTCTGTATCACCACAGTACAGTAAACCCCTAGGTACGACAACTATAAGTAATTAAGGTAAAGTATGGGTAGGTCTGTATCACCACACAGTACAGTAAACCCCTAGGTATGACAACTATAAGTAATTAAGGTAAAGTATGGGTAGGTCTGTATCACCACACAGTACAGTAAACCCCTAGGTATGACAACTATAAGTAATTAAGGTAAAGTATGGGTAGGTCTGTATCACCACACAGTACAGTAAACCCCTAGGTATGACAACTATAAGTAATTAAGGTAAAGTATGGGTAGGTCTGTATCACCACAGTACAGTAAACCCCTAGGTATGACAACTATAAGTAATTAAGGTAAAGTATTGCTAGGTCTGTATCACCACAGTACAGTAAACCCCTAGGTATGACAACTATAAGTAATTAAGGTAAAGTATGGTAGGTCTGTATCACCACACAGTACAGTAAACCCCTAGGTATGACAACTATAAGTAATTAAGGTAAAGTATGGCAGGTCTGTATCACCACAGTACAGTAAACCCCTAGGTAAAGTAATAATGGTTTGAACACCCAATTTAGGGAAATCAAAAAAGAAGGAAATTGATGTGCAGACATCTTGTCTATTGAGAAACAAATTTGTTGAGTCGATCAGGCAAATTAAACAAATTGGGAATTGGCCTACCAGTAAATCCATGTAGACAGGAACACCTGTGGAATCGGCCCTGGTCCAGACTCATACATGTACCATTATTACGACAAACGTGTTGGTCGCAGGGATTTAGTACTGCAACAAAAAGCATCAGCTCATTCATCTTACTTCAAAATTTGTACTTAGTTAATGTTATAAACATAGTTTTCTTGGGGTTTTATATAGATTAGGTCCCTGAAGTGTGTATAACAGTTTACCTATATTAATACACTGTGTTACTGTATAAAGTTTACCTATACACTGTGTTACTGTATAACAGTTTACCCATACACTGTGTTACTGTATAACAGTTTACCTATACACTGTGTTACTGTATAACAGTTTACCTATATACACTGTGTTACTGTATAACAGTTTACCTATACACTGTGTTACTGTATAACAGTTTACCTATATACACTGTGTTACTGTATAACAGTTTACCTATACACTGTGTTACTGTATAACAGTTTACCTATACACTGTGTTACTGTATAAAGTTTACCTATACACTGTGTTACTGTATAACAGTTTACCTATACACTGTGTTACTGTATAACAGTTTACCTATATACTGTGTTACTGTATAACAGTTTACCTATACACTGTGTTACTGTGTAACAGTTTACCTATACACTGTGTTACTGTATAACAGTTTACTTATACACTGTGTTACTGTATAACAGTTTACTTATACACTGTGTTACTGTATAACAGTTTACCTATACACTGTGTTACTGTATAACAGTTTACCTATACACTGTGTTACTGTGTAACAGTTTACCTATACACTGTGTTACTGTATAAAGTTTACCTATACACTGTGTTACTGTATACATTTACCTATACACTGTATTACTGTATAACAGTTTACCTATACACTGTGTTACTGTATAACAGTTTACCTATATACTGTGTTACTGTATACGTTTACCTATACACTGTGTTACTGTATAACAGTTTACCTATACACTGTTCACCTATACACTGTGTTACTGTATACATTTACCTATACACTGTATTACTGTATAACAGTTTACCTATACACTGTGTTACTGTAGAACAGTTTACCCATACACTGTGTTACTGTATAACAGTTTACCTATACACTGTGTTACTGTATAACAGTTTACCTATACACTGTGTTACTGTATAACAGTTTACCTATACACTGTGTTACTGTATAACAGTTTACCTATACACTGTGTTACTGTATAACAGTTAAGCTATACACTGTGTTACTGTATAACAGTTTACCTATATACTATGTTACTGCATAACAGTTTACCCATACACTGTGTTACTGTATAACAGTTAAGCTATACACTGTGTTACTGTATAACAGTTTACCTATACACTGTGTTACTGTGTAACAGTTTACCTATACACTGTGTTACTGTATAACAGTTTACCTATACACTGTGTTACTGCATAACAGTTTACCTATACACTGTGTTACTGTATAACAGTTTACCTATATACTGTGTTACTGTATAAGTTTACCTATACACTGTGTTACTGTATAACAGTTTACCTATACACTGTGTTACTGTATAACAGTTTACCGATACACTGTGTTACTGTATAACAGTTTACTTATACACTGTGTTACTGTATAACAGTTTACTTATACACTGTGTTACTGTATAACAGTTTACCTATATACTGTGTTACTGTGTAACAGTTTACCGATACACTGTGTTACTGTGTAACAGTTTACCTATACACTGTGTTACTGTATAACAGTTTACCTATACACTGTGTTACTGTATAACAGTTTACCTATACACTGTGTTAATGTATAACAGTTTACCTATACACTGTGTTACTGTATAACAGTTTACCTATACACTGTGTTACTGTATAACAGTTTACCTATACACTGTGTTACTGTATAACAGTTTACCTATACACTGTGTTACTGTATAACAGTTTACCTATATACTATGTTACTGTATAACAGTTTACCGATACACTGTGTTACTGTATAACAGTTTACCTATATACTGTGTTACTGTGTAACAGTTTACCTATACACTGTGTTACTGTATAACAGTTTACCCATACAATGTGTTACTGTATAACAGTTTACCCATACACTGTGTTACTGTATAACAGTTTACCTATACACTGTGTTACTGTATAACAGTTTACCTATACACTGTGTTACTGTATAACAGTTTACCTATACACTGTGTTACTGTATAACAGTTTACCTATACACTGTGTTACTATATAACAGTTTACCTATACACTGTGTTACTGTATAACAGTTTACCTATATACTGTGTTACTGTATAACAGTTTACCCATACACTGTGTTACTGTATAACAGTTTACCTATATACTGTGTTACTGTATAACAGTTTACCTATACACTGTGTTACTGTATAACAGTTTACCTATACACTGTGTTACTGTATAACAGTTTACCAACTACTGTGTTACTGTATAACAGTTTACCTATACACTGTGTTACTGTGTAACAGTTTACCGATACACTGTGTTACTGTATAACAGTTTACCCATACACTGTGTTACTGTATAACAGTTTACCTATACACTGTGTTACTGTATAACAGTTTACCTATACACTGTGTTACTGTATAACAGTTTACCTATACACTGTGTTACTGTATAACAGTTTACCTATACACTGTGTAACTGTGTAACAGTTTACCTATACACTGTGCTACTGTATAACAGTTTACCTATACACTGTGTTACTGTATAACAGTTTACCTATACACTGTGTTACTGTATAACAGTTTACCTATACACTGTGTTCGTGAGGTTCCGCCTGTAGATGTGGTGCCAGTCCCACTTTGACATTCTGTACAGGAAGTTGACCGGGTACGGTCAGAATAGAAGTGGTATGGACAGTGAATACAAGGCTTTAGACCAGTCAAACTATAGGCTCCCATTGGGCATTCCTCTGTTGAATGATAAAAAAAACTAAATTGATTAAGACTGTTGAAAACTAAAACATTAAAAATGATAATATCCCAAGAGAAACAAAAAACTAACAAAGCAAACATATACAATTTTGTACAGTCGGAGGGAGATGTACTACAAACCTTTACTGTCAGAGGGAGATGAACTACAAACATTTACTGTCAGAGGGAGATGTACTACAAACCTTTACAGTCAGAGGGAGATGTACTACAAACCTTTACAGTCAGAGGGAGATGTACTACAAACCTTTACTGTCTGAGGGAGATGTACTACAAACCTTTACTGTCAGAGGGAGATGTACATGTACTACAAACCTTTACTGTCTGAGAGAGATGTACTACAAACCTTTACTGTCAGAGGGAGATGTACTACAAATCTTTACTGTCTGAGGGAGATGTACATGTACTACAAACCTTTACAGTCAGAGAGAGATGTACTACAAATCTTTAGTGTCAGAGGGAGATGTACTACAAACCTTTACAGTCAGAGAGAAATGTACTACAAACCTTTACTGTCTGAGGGAGATGTACATGTACTACAAACCTTTACAGTCAGAGAGAGATGTACTACAAATCTTTAGTGTCAGAGGGAGATGTACTACAAACCTTTACTGTCAGAGGGAGATGTACTACAAACCTTTACAGTCGGAGGGAGAGGATGATCCTGTGTTCACTGTGCTAGAGGACATCCCTGGGCAAGCAGTGCAGGAAGTACTGGCGTTATTTACAGAGTAGCTCCCCTTGGTACACTTTATACAAGGCTGTAAGCCAGTATTGGAGAATTCTCCTGGTTTACAATCAGCTGTGGAGTGAACCAGAATATATTTTTATTGCCGTAGTGTCATCTCTATATAATTTACGAAAAAAATCAATGCTTTTTCCAAAGAATGCCTTCAATAACTATAATGTTACAAGATCCCGTTATCTATCTAATTAATCATCTTACCTGGTAAGGTAAAGTGAGCTGACGATATACTTGTGTTATAATATAAATTCCTATGTTAAAATTACTTAATTTTATAACGTTACATATTTCTGAGTACATTCATATAATTGGAACTGTATGCAGATGTTAGATGTACCTAGACAGTGACCATCGTCCTGAGTGTCCTGTGAGCAGAGACGACAGTAGGGGTGGCGAGCTGGCCCATCCTCACTGACCTTGGGACAGGGTTCACACTGGCTGGTGTTGGTGTTAGGGAAGGTTCCCAATACACATTGGCCTGTACAACACCAATAAAAACAAGGTAAGAGGGGGCTCACATACATATAACCCCTAGCCCCTATCAATAAAATAAATACTTTCTAGTGGTTTGTGTGATATCTTGTATACCTACTTTTTTACTGAAGAGGTCAAGTGCAACCTTTAACATTAAACCCTGAAAAATAATTTTACTTTTATTGGCCTTGCAAACAAAGTTAGGGTTTCGCTAGTCCTATAGATTTCCATGAAAATTATACTTTTGCTTTTGTTCTTTTGTTTAGAAAAGAATACACTGTCTTTAGTTAAGGCTAATATTATTATAAAAAAAACAACTCATCACACAGATATCCTGTATACAAAATATAACTCCCTATGTGAACCAATCAGAGGCCAATAGGCCTTATCAGTCACCCGACTTCTGATATGTATACCCTAGAGATGGTTTTGCCTTTTGAACTAAGATTTAACTCATCTTTTAAAATATTTTAACACATCTGACCTCTGTGACCTTGAAAGTAGGTGAAAGCCATTCATTTGAGCAAACTCACTAGGTCTTAATGACTTTTGAAATACCCGGTGGTATATCAAGGTTTCTAAGCTATTAATCCCAGCATCCTAAATGACTAATACCACGACTCTAAGCCTATTGGATTTGAATAAAAGACATTTAAATATTTCAACACATTTGAACCCTCTGACCATGAAAATAGATCAAAGTCTTCATTTGAACAAATTTGTTGGCCTTCATCCCTGCATACTACCGGCCCAATATGACCCTATAGACCTCTTATTTATTGAAAAGTAGCCATTTGAAATATTTCAACACATTCATTTGACCTCTGTTACCTTGAAAGTAGGTGATGGTCATTCATTTGAGCAAACTCACTAGGCCTTCATCACAGCATGCTACTGGCCAAATATAATGACCCTAGGCTTATTGCATGGCTATTGTAAAGAAGTTATTTAAAGATTTTAATACATCCAACCAATGTGACCTTGAAAATAGGTCAATGTCATTCAATCGAAAACAGAAGTTGAAAATGTATGGTGTTTACTAACTGACAAAAGACAATGACAGACATAAGGCAATCGGTCACTAAAGACTTCCTCTAAGGCGACCTAGAAAATGTTTCTCTTACCTAGGGGAAAAACAACGGACTCCGGGTATAAAGGCTTAGTCAAATAGAAGGAAATATCATAAAATACAGAATTTTGGTCTTGAATATGGAAGCTTCTTTTGAATAGTAGTTGAGTAGCTTTAGCGCAGTCAAACATATTGTTTACATACGGATGAAGTACATTGCCTGACAGATGATACAGGTGACATGAAAAGCTCTGTCTATGGTTACACTTACTGCAGCGCTGCGTGGCAGTAAACACACTGTAGTTTGGACATGTGAAGCCCTGCTGTAAGCTCTTGTTGGAGTAAGACAACCTCACGTCCCCACAAGAGGAGGAAGATAGAACTTCATTATTGAGAATATTCAATGCATTTGTCGCATAAGTAGCACATTGGGACATTTTTTCTGGGGTGGCAGTCACCGAGGTGGGTTGTCTCCAAATCTGGGCTGTGATGTTGGCAACTCCCTGTAAAACACCATAAGTTTTCTTTTATAACTAAACAAATCAAATACATGTCCACACTAATAAATCATATTTTACATTATTCTGTGATAGTATTGTCCACACTAATAAATCATGTTTTACATCATTCTGTGATAGCACTAAAATACATGTCCACACTAATAAATCATATTTTACATTATTCTGTGACAGCACTAAAATACATGACCACACTAATAAATCATATTTTACATCATTCTGTGACAGCACTAAAATAAGTATGTTTACAGTATAACAACATTTTCATTGTTCTTTTTAATTCATTAAACTTATTTTCAATTAGTTGTAATAATAAACAATATTAAACAAAACTTACTCATTTGATTAATGAACTAAGCTCTTACAAACCTGATTGATTAACACACTTTTCACTTCCATTCTAAACATTTGTGGAAGTATGGCTGAACAGTTACTAGTGATGACTTCCAACACTCTCATCTTCAGCTGGGAGCTTACATCACATACACTAGATGTTTTGGAATTGCTTGGTAACAAGTTCACACTGAAGTCTAACTGGTAGATAGGGAAGCTCTCATGTCCTGAAAATAATACAACAAGTTAATATTCTGTTGATGATATTACGAGAGGCTTTAATTATCATCAGGGCCCAGTTGTTCAAAAGGTGATTAGCTTCATTACTTGATTAGTGAAAATCTCATTTCTCCTTTAATTCAAAGACTGAGTGTGTGTATTCCTTAAAATAGACAGGTAGGAAGAAACTGGCGAGTGTTATTGTTTCATGAAATTTTGTTAAGTTTGTTTTCACAGAAATGATTTTATCAGGATTTTAAAATTGTTCAGTTTTGAACAACTGGGCCCAGGAGATTAATAAATAATCTCATCAAACATTTATGCCACCTTGATAATAAGCTGATAAATAATCTCTATGTCAAATCTTGTCAAACATGTGTGCCCTTTTGATAAACTGATAAATAATTTCTACGTCAAATCTCGTCAAACATGTATGCCCTTTTGATAAGCTGATGAGCAGTGGTTTTATATTCAAGCCAGCTTCGACAGTATAACAGATAAGTTTTATATTCCAGCCAGCTTCGACCAGCTTTGACAGTATAACAGATATGTTTTATATTCCAGCCAGCTTCGACAGTATAACAGATATGTTTTATATTCCAGCCAGCTTCGACAGTATAACAGATATGTTTTATATTCCAGCCAGCTTCGACAGTATAACAGACATGTTTTATATTCCAGCCAGCTTTGACAGTATAACAGATATACACAGACATTATTGTAACGTTGCCATCTTCATTCCTTACTTTGAGCTTCATAGGAGAAGTTACATGAGGCAGTGTTTCCAGAGTTGTCATACACAGTGACGGTGACTTGGATATGTGTACGTATACTGACGGCACTGCCCTCCTGTGGGTGGTATGTATGCTGGGCAATGTCTCCTGTTGATGTGACGTAGTTGTTTCGGTGGTAATAGATTGGAACAGTTGTTTGGTTTGTATAGTACTTCTCAATCACCACAGACCTCGGGCATTCAATGGTAGGGGGAAATGTATCTGTAACACAATACGGTACCCATCAATATCAAAACACAGACCTCGGGCATTCAATGGTAGGAGGAAATGTATCTGTAACACAATACGGTACCCATCAATATCTAAACACAGACCTCGGGCATTCAATGGTAGGGGGAAATGCATCTATAACACAATACGGTACCCATCAATATCAAAACACAGACCTCGGGCATTCAATGGTAGGGGGAAATGTATCTATAACACAATACGGTACCCATCAATATCAAAACACAGACCTCGGGCATTCAATGGTAGGGGGAAATGTATCTATAACACAATACGGTACCCATCAATAACAAAACACATGTAGCTGAAGGCACATGCTACCCTGTTGCCAGGAATTCGTTATTATAATAATGTTTTTACTTTGTAAACACACAGAACCTACCTATATCCTGATTAAGAGTTTTACAGCCTGTTAATATTACATCGGTCTATTGACATACTGGTAACATTTAGGGGAACAAGTGGTATCCCGATTTCCTCTCCAAAACCAAAATGCTTATATTCTATAAGTATAAACCCCATCAACCATATATTCTATAAGTATAACCCCACCAACCTTATATTCTATAAGTAGAAACCCCACCAACTTTATATTCTATAAGTATAAACCCCATCAACCTTATATTCTATAAGTATCAACCCCATCAACTTTATATTCTATAAGTATAACCCCCATCAACCATATATTCATAAGTATAACCCCCACAAACCCTATTCTATAAGTATAACCCCCACAAACCATATATTCTATAAGTATAACCCCCATCAACTTTATATTCTATAAGTATAAACCTCATCAACCTTATATTCTATAAGTTAAACCCCCCACCAACATTATACTCTATAAGTATAAACCCCACCAACCTTATATTCTATAAGTATAAACCCCACCAACCTTATATTCTATAAGTATAACCCCACCAACCTTATATTCTATAAGTATAAACCCCACCAACCTTATATTCTATAAGTATAAACCCCACCAACCTTATATTCTATAAGTATAACCCCCATCAACCTTATATTCTATAAGTATAAACCCCATCAACCTTATATTCTATAAGTATAAACCCCATCAACCTTATACTCTATAAGTATAAACCCCACCAACCTTATATTCTATAAGTATAAACCCCATCAACCTTTTATTCTATAAGTATAACCCCACCAACCTTATATTCTATAAGTATAAACCCCACCAACCATATATTCTATGAGTATACACCCCACCAACCTTATATTCTATAAGTATAACCCCCATCAACCTTATACTCTATAAGTATAAACCCCACCAACCTTATATTCTATAAGTATAAACCCCATCAACCTTATATTCTATAAGTATAACCCAATCAACCTGATATTCTATAAGTATAACCCTCACCAACCTTATATTCTATAAGTATAAACTCCATCAACCTTATATTCTATAATTATAAACCCCACCAACCTTATACTCTATAAGTATAACCCCACCAACCTTATACTCTATAAGTATAACCCTCACCAACCTTATATTCTATAAGTATAAACCCCACCAACCTTGTATTCTATAAGTATAAACCCCACAAACCTTATATTCTATAAGTATAAACCCCACCAACCTTATATTCTATAAGTATAAACCCCATCAACCCTATATTCTATAAGTATAAACCCCACCAACCTTATACTCTATAAGTATAAACCCCACCAACCTTATATTCTATAAGTATAACCCCACCAACCTTATATTCTATAAGTATAACCCCCATCAACCTTATACTCTATAAGTATAACCCCCTTCAACTTTATGTTCTACAAGTATAAACCCCATCAACCTTTTATTCTATAAGTATAAACCCCACCAACCTAATATTCTATAGGTATAACCCCCACCAACTTTATATTCTATAAGTATAACCCCCATCAACCTTATATTCTATAAGTATAACCCCCATCAACCTTATATTCTATAAGTATAAACCCCACCAACCTTATATTCTATAAGTATAAACCCCACCAACCTTATATTCTATAAGTATAACCCCCATCAACCTTATACTCTATAAGTATAACCCCCACCAACCTTATATTCTATAAGTATAAACCCCACCAACCTTATACTCTATAAGTATAAACCCCCACCAACCTTATATTCTATAAGTATAACCCCCACAAACCTTATATTCTATAAGTATAAACCCCTACAACTTTATACTCTATAAGTATAACCCCACTAACCTTACAGAAAAGAAGCACACCTACCTTTCAGTATCACCTGGAATCTACACTGAGCTTCATTAGCACTGGAATCCTGGGCAGTGACAATTACTGTCGTGTTCTAGAACAAACATCAACAATACGTTGTAACATAGTATTAACCAATACTTTTCTAAGGAACACAAACAGAATTATAAATGTCAATATGCGGAATAATCAGTCAGGAATCATGTACTGACCGTCATCTGAGCATACAGGTAATATTACTGTTACAAATGATCAGACCAGAAATGTGGTTGTTACATTGTTATATGACAGGGAACTATTGAAGTTGTACACAAATTTTTACATAACATACCCTTATGAATTTGAATGAAGGTCAAGGTGATTTAATTTCGACATTAATAGTTCTCCATTCTTGGTTACTAGTAGAGAAATACTGCAATCATATGCATTTTGAAACTTTAGAGCAGTTCAATAATGTGAAATATTGACACGTTGAGATAAACTAGTTGTGAATACCTTTCTAAAAATATACGGTGTTCTGAAGTCGGGTGGATTATAGGTAATGGTGACAGAACTGTTGGAGTTATCATAGGCTGATGGCACAGTGATATTGACAGGAATGGGGCTCCCTGGTGGCAGACTCACAAAAACTGGTGATTGGGGACAATCTCTGAATGTTGGTCTTTCAGTATCTGTAGGAGGAAACATACAGTCAATATCAAAACAATGATACCATTAAACACACAAAGTAAGAAACAATATATTTTATTTACACAACATACATATACATCCTTCAATGATATAAAACTAGAGCACTGAGAAGTAAAACAGGACTCCATCATGTGGCTTTATATCCCCCATAATTGTCACGAAAACATTTGCTCATGTAGTTGAGGATGATGTTTGGATTTCACAAACATTCACAAGGAAGCAAGATATATATTATACATGTATTATATTTGATGCGATACCTCCATATTTGACGGACTAATGGGAATGTTCAATACCAATACAGTACCCATTTGTAAGCTTAATTTGTTTTTTATGTGATTCAAACCTTACATATACCTTCCCCACCGACAGACAAGGTCATTTTCTGAGATCCATTTTGCTTGTGATGTTCAGCCAAAATTACCTTGACCTTTGACCCAGTGACCTTGACCTTTGGTTTGTTGACCTTTGACCCAGTGACCTTGACCTTTGGTCTGTTGCTTTTTCTTTAAAGTAAGAGAGACCTTGACCATAGACAATTTTTTAACCCTTATTGAACATCTGCACGTCATGTGATTAGTGTAACACCATGTTAAGTTACAGAAAGTTCAGATTGTGACGGACAGACAGATGGAAGGACACAGTGACTAACCCATCCATGATGCCAGGCCCAAAATAAAAGCTTTACCATCTTCATTTGTAATCAACTAGATTACTGACAGGTCTGTGAGGGTCTCACAATGTGTTTGTGTCTATACCTGAACTTAATCCAAGTCACACACTGACAGAGAATCACTACTTATACAAACAAGGCATCGCAAACGATACAAATCCCCACGCGTGCTAACACATGAACTCTGATGCAAAATGGGGGGGGTGGGGTTATTGCAGGACATTGGAATAACATCAGTTGTCATTTGCACTGAACTGCAATAGACATGGATGGGCTTATTATCAGGCATGGGCTCATTGCCAGATAAATATGGTATATATTGTTATGCATTCAACAGTATCTGGTTACGCATCACACTAGCAACTTCATTTCCTGATAGTTATTATAATTATGTGTGTATCTTAATGCATATATAAGCATTTTCCTTTGTTCAGAAGGTTTAATTGGCATAGCACATGATTATTTTCTTGGATGGAGTCCCATTCAAGAAAAATACAGAATGCAATATAGTCACATGAAGACTATAGGTGTCAAATATACTACTGTAAACACTTATTTTTCGTGAGAGATTTATTTTCGCGTGAATACGCAAGTAGATTTAATCGCGAAATTATATACCTCGCAAATAATAGTATTGCTATTGTACAATGCATGATAGTCTCATCATTCGCCAATTTAAATACTCACGAATAAATGAGGAGACACCCATACCCATATATGAAGTTTGGTCAGGATCCGTTCAGAAATGAAGTTGCAAGAGTGCTGACAAAGATTTTCTATAAATAGTAACGGTGACCTTGACCTTGACCTTGGCACCCTGAAACACGAACTCGTTCGAGGTATTCCCATGCTGGACCCATATATGAAGTTTGGTCAGGATCCATTCAGAAATGAAGTTGCAAGAGAGCTGACAAAGATTTTCTATAAATAGTAACAGTGACCTTGACCTTGGCACCCTGAAACACGAACTCGTTCGAGGTATTCCCATGCTGGACCCATATATAAAATATGTATTTCACAGAGTATCATCATGTATGCGATATTTCAGAACATTTTGCCTTTTGTAAGGGCCTAATATGATTTACTTTGAAGTATATTCCAAGTTATATCTTTAGTAACAGCGACCTTGATCTTGACCTTAAGGAAGTTTTTAAACCCATAATGTGCATCAGCATTTCACATTGTATTATCATGTGAAATTTCAGAAAGTTTGAACTTCTGTACAGGGCCTTAGATGATACCTTTTTTTGATGGTGTATTTTTTGGTTATATCTTTAGTCACCATGACATTTAAGTCTAAAGTCAGGATGATGGCTTGCCAGACTGACAGATGACTTGGAAATCTTAATTAAGTACACTTAGCCATAAAAGAAAACAAAACACTTAATTATTAATAGATTCTTGATAGTAGAATATGGAGCTATTACCCTTGAGCACTTTTTTTTCTATCTAAAGTAAGTGACCTTGACTTTTAACCTTCAAAGTTGAAAAGCAATTGCAAGCAAGCACTTTAAGAAAGAAGCATTGTATGAAGTATCAGTTTGTTTGGCAAAAGCAAGCTCAAGCTAATTTGCTTGGAAACTGGCTTTCTCTTTATAGTAACAGTGACATTGACCTTTGACGCTGAAAAACAATTCCAAGCAAGCACTTCAAACAAGGAAGCACTGCATGAAGTTTGGGTTCGATGAGCACAAAGGAAACTCAAGTCATTGCTTGGAAACTGATTATCTATTTATAGTAACAGTTATTGCGCAGAAATAAAAGTGCTGACAGAGGAAGGGCGGATGGAAAGACAGGCGGACAGACAGATGAACATGGTGAGTAATAGGGCATGGGCACTTTCGTGCAGAGCCCTAATTATAAACAAGAGGCCCATGGGGCCTGTATCGCTCACCTGGTTGGATTAGACCAAATGTCGAAATAATGTTCATATTCAATTTGTTTTATTTGTAAAACTCTAACAATGCTATATATGGTTATAGTGTGGGAATCCGAACTGCTTTAAAGATTAATGAAGTCCAGATTCTCTAAGGTCTAAAAGAACTCAAGAATTGTTTATAGAACATGCATTCATCACTTTATGACTATATATAGCTAGTAGCGATTTAAAGGAATTACCTCTATTTCCCCTATTGGGCCCAGCCCCTTTGGCCCTTCGGGGGTCAGAGTCACCATTTATGCAAAATCTGTTCCCCTGTTTCTGACCAAATTGGGTTCAAATCCATTCATAACTTTATGACTAGTAGCGATTCAAATTAATTACCTCTATTTCCCCCACTGGGCCCCGCCCTTTTGGCCCCTTTAGGATCAGTCACCATTTATGCACAATCTGTTCCCCTTCCCCCAAGGATGTTTTGGACCATATTGCGTTCAAATCCATTCATAACTTAATAACTAGTAGCGATTTAAAGGAATTGCCTCTATTTCACCTATTGGGCCCCGTCCCTTTGGCCCCTCGGGGGTCAGAGTCACCGTTTATGCAAAATCTGTTCCCCTTCCCCCAAGGATGTTTCGGACCAAATTGGGTTCAAATCCATTCATAACTTTATGACTAGTAGAGATTCAAAGGAATTACCTCTACTTCCCCCACTGGGCCCAGCCCTTTTGGCCCCTTTAGGGTCAGAGTCACCGTTTATGCAAAATCTGTTCCCCTTCCCCCAAACATATCTCTGACCAAATTGGGTTCAAATCCATTCATAACTTTATGACAAGTAGCGATTTAAAGGAATTACCTTTATTTCCCCTATTTGGCCCCGCCCCTTTGGCCCCTTGGGGGTCAGAATCACCATTTATGCAAAATCTGTTCCCCTTCCCCAAAGGATGTTTCTGACCAAATTGGGTTCAAATCCATTCATAACTTTATGACAAGTAGCGATTTAAAGGAATTAGCTCTATTTCCCTATTGGGACCCGCCCCTTTGGCCCCTTTGGGGTCAGAGCCACCATTTATGCAAAATCTGTTCCCCTTCCCCCAAACATATCTCTGACCAAATTGGGTTCAAATCCATTCATAACTTTATGACAAGTAGCGATTTAAAGGAATTACCTTTATTTCCCCTATTTGGCCCCGCCCCTTTGGCCCCTTGGGGGTCAGAATCACCATTTATGCAAAATCTGTTCCCCTTCCCCCAAGGATGTTTCTGACTAAATTGGGTTCAAATCCATTCATAACTTTATGACTAGTAGTGATTTAAAGGAATTACCTCTATTTCCCCTATTGTGCCCCGCCACTTTGGCCCCTCTGGGGTCAGAGCCACCATTTATGCAAAATCTCTTCCCCTTCCCCCAAGGATGTTTCTGACCAAATTGGGTTCAAATCCATTCATAACTTTATGACTAGTAGCGATTTAGAGGAATTACCTCTATTTCCCCTATTGGGCCCCGCCCCTTTGGTCCCTCGGGGGTCAGAGTCACCATTTATGCAAAATCTATTCCCCTTCCCCCAAGGATGTTTCTGACCAAATTGGGTTCAAATCCATTCATAACTTTATGACTAGTAGCGATTTAGAGGAATTACCTCTATTTCCCCTATTGGGCCCCGCCCCTTTGGCCCCTCGGGGGTCAGAGTCACCATTTATGCAAAATCTATTCCCCTTCCCCCAAGGATGTTTCTGGCCAAATTTGGTCAAAATCCAATAAGAACTTTTTGACTAGTAGCGATTTGAAGCAAATGTTGACGGACGGACGGACGGACGGACGACGGACGACGGACGACGGACGGACGGACGACGGACGACGGACGGACGGACGACGGACGACGGACGGACGGACGACGGACGCCGCGCCATGGCATAAGCTCACCGGACCTTCGGTCCAGGTGAGCTAAAAATCATCAAACATATTTTTGCCTTCAAATGCACAAAAATAACCTTGAATTACAGTAGCCCATCAGCTCAAATGCAGGTATACTTTTGTTTCTATACCAAGATTCAAAATCCAAAGGATTAAGTTTATCTGAGATCTGTTTGTATTTATGTATATGGCTGTATATTCAGCCAGACCCCTGGTCATCTTCCTCATAGTAGGAGTCTAATAATCGCTTCGTGTCTAAGGAACATGTTCCTGACAGTAGGAGTCTAATAATCGCTTCGTGTCTAAGGAACATGTTCCTGATAGTAGGAGTCTAATAATCGCTTCGTGTCTAAGGAACATGTTCCTGACAGTAGGAGTCTAATAATCGCTTCGTGTCTAAGGAACATGTTCCTGACAGTAGGAGTCTAATAATCGCTTCGTGTCTAAGAACATGTTCCTGACAGTAGGAGTCTAATAATCGCTTCGTGTCTAAGGAACATGTTCCTGATAGTAGGAGTCTAATAATCGCTTCATGTCTAAGGAACATGTTCCTGACAGTAGGAGTCTAATAATCGCTTCGTGTCTAAGAACATGTTCCTGACAGTAGGAGTCTAATAATCGCTTCGTGTCTAAGGAACATGTTCCTGACAGTAGGAGTCTAATAATCGCTTCGTGTCTAAGGAACATGTTCCTGATAGTAGGAGTCTGATAATCGCTTAGTGTCTAAGGAACATGTTCCTCATAGTAGGAGTCTAATAATCGCTTCGTGTCTAAGGAACATGTTCCTGATAGTAGGAGTCTAATAATCGCTTCGTGTCTAAGGAACATGTTCCTGATAGTAGGAGTCTAATAATCACTTCATGTCTAAGGAACATGTTCCTGACAGTAGGAGTGTAATAATCGCTTCGTGTCTAAGGAACATGTTCCTGATAGTAGGAGTCTAATAATCGCTTCGTGTCTAAGGAACATGTTCCTGATAGTAGGAGTCTAATAATCGCTTCGTGTCTAAGGAACATGTTCCTGACAGTAGGAGTGTAATAATCGCTTCGTGTCTAAGGAACATGTTCCTGATAGTAGGAGTCTAATAATCGCTTCGTGTCTAAGGAACATGTTCCTGACAGTAGGAGTCTAATAATCGCTTCGTGTCTAAGGAACATGTTCCTGATAGTAGGTGTCTAATAATCGCTTCGTGTCTAAGGAACATGTTCCTGACAGTAGGAGTCTAATAATCGCTTCGTGTCTAAGGAACATGTTCCTGACAGTAGGAGTCTAATAATCGCTTCGTGTCTAAGGAACATGTTCCTGACAGTAGGAGTCTAATAATCGCTTCGTGTCTAAGGAACATGTTCCTGATAGTAGGAGTCTAATAATCGCTTCGTGTCTAAGGAACATGTTCCTGACAGTAGGAGTCTAATAATCGCTTCGTGTCTAAGGAACATGTTCCTGACAGTAGGAGTCTAATAATCGCTTAGTGTCTAAGGAACATGTTCCTGATAGTAGGAGTCTAATAATCGCTTCGTGTCTAAGGAACATGTTCCTGATAGTAGGTGTCTAATAATTGCTTCGTGTCTAAGGAACATGTTCCTGACAGTAAGGAGTCTAATAATCGCTTCGTGTCTAAGGAACATGTTCCTGACAGTAGGAGTCTAATAATCGCTTCGTGTCTAAGGAACATGTTCCTGACAGTAGGAGTCTAATAATCGCTTCGTGTCTAAGGAACATGTTCCTGACAGTAGGAGTCTAATAATCGCTTCGTGTCTAAGGAACATGTTCCTGATAGTAGGAGTCTAATAATCACTTCGTGTCTAAGGAACATGTTCCTGACAGTAGGAGTCTAATAATCGCTTCGTGTCTAAGGAACATGTTCCTGACAGTAGGAGTCTAATAATCGCTTCGTGTCTAAGGAACATGTTCCTGACAGTAGGAGTCTAATAATCGCTTCGTGTCTAAGGAACATGTTCCTGACAGTAGGAGTCTAATAATCGCTTCGTGTCTAAGGAACATGTTCCTGATAGTAGGAGTCTAATAATCGCTTCGTGTCTAAGGAACATGTTCCTGACAGTAGGAGTCTAATAATCGCTTCGTGTCTAAGGAACATGTTCCTGACAGTAGGAGTCTAATAATCGCTTCGTGTCTAAGGAACATGTTCCTGATAGTAGGAGTCTAATAATCGCTTCATGTCTAAGGAACATGTTCCTGACAGTAGGAGTCTAATAATCGCTTCATGTCTAAGGAACATCTTCCTGACAGTAGGAGTCTAATAATCGCTTCGTGTCTAAGGAACATGTTCCTGATAGTAGGAGTCTAATAATCGCTTCATGTCTAAGAATATGTGAGTACTAATAATCGTTTCATGTCTAAGAATATGTGAGTACATGTACTAATAATCGCTTCGTGTCTAAGGAACATGTTCCTGACAGTAGGAGTCTAATAATCGCTTCGTGTCTAAGGAACATGTTCCTGACAGTAGGAGTCTAATAATCGCTTCGTGTCTAAGGAACATGTTCCTGACAGTAGGAGTCTAATAATCGCTTCGTGTCTAAGGAACATGTTCCTGACAGTAGGAGTCTAATAATCGCTTCGTGTCTAAGGAACATGTTCCTGACAGTAGGAGTCTAATAATCGCTTCGTGTCTAAGGAACATGTTCCTGACAGTAGGAGTCTAATAATCGCTTCGTGTCTAAGGAACATGTTCCTGATAGTAGGAGTCTAATAATCGCTTCGTGTCTAAGGAACATGTTCCTGACAGTAGGAGTCTAATAATCGCTTCATGTCTAAGGAACATCTTCCTGACAGTAGGAGTCTAATAATCGCTTCGTGTCTAAGGAACATGTTCCTGATAGTAGGAGTCTAATAATCGCTTCATGTCTAAGAATATGTGAGTACTAATAATCGTTTCATGTCTAAGAATATGTGAGTACATGTACTAATAATCGCTTCATGTCTAAGAATATGTGAGCATTAATAATCGCTTCGTGTCTAAGAATATGTGAGTACTAATAATCGTTTCATGTCTAAGGATATGTGAGTACTAATAATCGTTTCATGTCTAAGAATATGTGAGCACTAATAATCGTTTCATGTCTAAGAATATGTGAGTACTATGGTACCGATCTCAATGGACCATGATAATGACAGTATGAATATGTTAGTCTTTTTATGCCTAGCACTACATTCTGTATTTGACTTGATAGATACCATCCCAAACCATGTGACCTACCTCTACATATTGGGATATCTGCACTCCACACCATATTAACAGCTGGATGGGACACCAGACTTCTCCGCTCTCTTGTCATAGTTACAGCAGTATAGGGCCCTGGACTCCTTCGCCTTCTTACAATATTCACAGCTAGGAGAGGATCATCCTTCCTTTGATTGTTCATCAAGTTTAAAGTGGGAATACGCTTCACATTTCCAGGATTCCTCACTAAGTTTACAGCAGTAACAGGCTTCACATTCCCCCTAATAGAATTATCAGTTTTGCCCCTAACAGAATTATCAGTTGGAACAACAGACCACTTTCTCCTCCACTGGTTTCCTCTCATTGATTGCTTATGTCTATGGTCTGTGAACTCACGAAACTTTTGTCTTCTCCATTTGTTACGCAACAAAATACCAGTTCTTCTGCTCTTTGAATTAATGTAAGACATTTGAATGGAATTCCTCATATGGTTTTCTGAAGTCAGAGTTGGTTGCTTACTTCTAAGATAAGGTTTGGAAGCTAGTGTTTGTTGCTTTCTCCTTAGACTGTCAGATAAAACTATGTGGTGACTGCCTTCCTCTGACATCATTGTATGAAGAGACCAGACGTGGCTGATTTCTCAAAAAGTTATAACGGTCAGAAACATGTGTAGATCTCTTTTTCCTGTTATCTGAAAACATCATAATAGGAAAAATGTACAAAACAACAAATAACACTGGCAAAGAATGTAATAGATTGTCAAGTGTAGAAACAGAAAAAACTATAGGATTGTGTCCTGTGTTAATGTCAAATCAAGTCAAAGAGGGTCACGCAAAAGTCATATAACATCATGTCAAATTCACAATCAGGGTTATGTCAAATCCATGCAATGTCATGTCAGATTTACAGTCAAACAGGGCCAAGTCAAAATTTATAGTCAAACAGGGCCATGTCAAAAATCATACAACACCATGTCAAAATTCACATACGAACAGGTGTCATGTCAAAATGTCGCATCAATTCAGTCAAACAGGGCCATGTCAAAATTCAGTCAAACAGGACCTTGTCAAAAATCATACACCATGTAAAATTCAGTCAAAATTGAGAGTCAAACAGGGTCATGTCAAAATTGAGAGTCAAACAGGGTCATGTCAAAAGTCATACAGCATCAGATCCCAACATATACAGGGTCATCTGAAGTTATACTAGAAAAGTATCTTTATATACATCATTAGACAATTTTTATCTTTAGATCATGCATGATAAGATTATTTCCTAAATCTTCACAACCAACTCTATAAACCATTAAACCTGCACAAGATATTAGTCTACTATAATCTGTATTTAATTAAAAACACATAGGTATTTGATTGAAATAAAACATTAACATTGCAAATAAGAAAATAAAATTCAGCCCAAAACTATACAAATAATACTAATCATGCTGCCAGTGATTATTTAGCAGACTATCTACAGCAACAAAGCAGATGGACTAAAGGTTAAAACAGAGGACAATGCCTCGTCAGCTCTCATGTTATAATATAGTACACAGGAAATAGTATTTATGATAAGTAATTAATATATATCACATGTATATAAAACAAGCAAAAGGAGAACAATTCAAATATATACTCTTTATATGTGTCCAGTCACAGCTTTTATTACATTGGTACAAAGATCTTTTCATTACTTAAATTCTACCTATCCAGGTTACATTTATACTTCCCAAATCTGTTCATGTCCCCCACATGTTTACATTAAGAATATAGATCAAAAAACCTTTCTATACAGGAGGAGTATATTTTGTACAGCTATCTTTTTCTAGTAGGGCATCCTCTAGTTTGCCCAAAAGGAAAAGGGGAAGGGTGTACACCCTCCATTTATAGCATGATGAGATTCATTTATAATATAATGCTCCAAACAAAATTCAGCTTAATCTCTTGACTAGTATTTTAATTAAAAGTGTAATAAATGGACGAGAGACGCTTTGCCATTGCGACTACCTTTGCCCTTTGTGACAGCCTGACAACTTCATAAAGCTATAGAAACAAGTGCATAATGTTCATGCTTATAATAATATATTCAGTGAATTACACTTTTAAGACATGCACACATGCATCCATGTGACACCAATATCAAGCAAGGTACAATAACCATTACACAATTCATCTTATCTTTTCAGACCGTACTTCAAATAAGATTTGCTTCCCCTTGACAAGTCACAAACCTTTTTGTAGAATTTGTACCTGTACAAGACAATATACATGCATTCACCATGAAACTTTTGGTAACAAATTGATTCTGACTTGTTATTTAGGACTATAAGGAGTTGGAATGGAAACAATATCATCACAATGTAACCTCTGTGACAAGTATGGTTCCATGGTAACAGTTCCATGGTAACAGTCATGTATAAGTACAGGTATATCACAGCCTGAAATCATTATACAAGTACAACCAATTAAGGAGAACTAATATATATAACCTAAGCTGTTAGCAGAGAATAGTAGAATATAACCTTGAGAAGTCAGTAAAGGAGTTTACCATACAACAATCCTTATACATTTAGTTGGGAACCATAACTAATCTTTCACAATAACTGTTACTTTATGAGAATGGTAAGCTGCAGTTAAAGAGGGATGATAAATACTGGTATACGATACATGTTAAAGAAAACCAACAACCAATCAGAGTAAAGCCATTTATGTTTTCATATGATACACACTCTAATTTGAAATCTCATTTGAGAATGTGGGCATTAGTAGTGAGTGAAGCACACACTTGCAAACTGTTAGATTTTTAAGCCTTGATATGCATGTGATATAAGAGACAACCAAGTACCTTGAAAGTTGAGTATTGTTGTGTTGTAATTGCAAACACTACTTTGACAGCAATACAGACACGAGGTAGATGGGTCAGTGGGATCACACAAATGTGTCCCATCATCACACTGAGAGCTGGCACCACAACCCTTGGATATAGTGGGATTCTTCTTTTTATAATTTATCAGTGTTTGACATGAACCCTGGCAGGATAGAACAAGAGCTATCAAATCAGCCATACCTACAGTAATAATTTGATGCCTTTTGTGACATTTTGTTGCCATCTAAATCATGTCCAGTACAACTATATTTCTAATGTTGAGTGCTGATTACATAATTCCATGGATACTTTGATAATAAACAATATCATTAATAATAAATGTATTCATTAAATTAAAAGCTGCTGTTTTCATTTTATTTTAATTTTCTTTTCTAAATAAAATCTTTAATTAAGAATATAAGATATAGTTATTTGGAGTGATATTCACCTCTGGTCCTTCACACTGGCGAAATCCCAAAGAATTTTCACATCTGTTTACACTTTTAGATTCTGGGCAATATATACACCAAAAAATAAATGTAGGTGTAGTAGTTGTGGTTGTAGGTGTAGTAGTGGTGGTTGTAGGTGTAGTAGTGGTAGTCGTTTGTGTAGTAGTGGTGGTTATAGGTGTAGTGGTGGTTGTTGTAGGTTTATTAGTGGTTGTTGTAGGTGTAGTAGTGGTGGTTATATGTGTAGTAGTGGTAGTTATAGGTGTAGTAGTGGTGGTTGTAGGTGTAGTGGTGGTGGTTGTAGGTATATTAGTGGTTGTTGTAGGTGTCGTCGTGGTGGTTCTCGGTGTCCGTCAGTGGTAGGGTTGTAGTTGTAGTGGTGGGTAGTTGTCGGATATACTTCGTGGTAGTTGAGTCGGTCTATTCGTGGTTGTTGTACGGTGTTAGTCGTGGTGGTTCTCGGTGTAGTCGTGGGGGTTGTCGGTGTCGTCGTGGTCGTTCTCTGGTGTAGTCCGTGTGTTTGTTGTCGGTGTAGTCGTGGTGGTTCTCGGAGTGTCGTCGGGTGGTTGTCGGTGATAGTCCATGGTAGGTGTCCGGTCTCGTTGTGGTCGTTCTCGGTACTCGTCTGGTGGTTGTCGGTGTCGTCGTGGTGGTTGTCGGTCTCCGTCGTGGTCGTTGTCGGTGTCGTCGTGGTGGTTGTCGGTCTCGTCGTGGTCGTTGTCGGTGTCGTCGTGGTGGTTGTGGGTGTCGTCGTGGTGGTTGTCGGTGTCGTCGTGGTGGTTGTCGGTGTCGTCGTGGTCGTTGTCGGTGTCGTCGTGGTGGTTGTCGGTCTCGTGGTGGTCGTTGTCGGTGTCGTCGTGGTGGTTGTCGGTGTCGTCGTGGTGGTTGTCGGTCTCCGTGGTGGTCGTTGTCGTGTCGTCGTGGTGGTTGTAGGTGTAGTCGTGGTGGTTGTAGGTGTAGTAGTGGTGGTTGTAGGTGTAGTAGTGGTGGTTGTAGGTGTAGTGGTGGTGGTTGTAGGTGTAGTAGTGGTGGTTGTAGGTGTAGTAGTGGTAGTGGTGGTTGTAGGTGTAGTAGTGGTGGTTGTAGGTATAGTGGTGGTGGTTGTAGGTGTAGTAGTGGTTGTAGTAGGTGCAGTAGTGGTGGTTATGGGTGTAGTAGTGGTTGCTGTAGGTGTAGTAGTGGTGGTTGTAGGTGTAGTAGTGGTGGTTGTAGGTGTAGTAGTGGTGGTTGTAGGTGTAGTAGTGGTGGTTGTAGGTGTAGTAGTGGTGGTTGTAGGTGTAGTGGTGGTGGTTGTAGGTGTAGTAGTGGTGGTTGTAGGTGTAGTAGTGGTGGTTGTAGGTGTAGTAGTGGTGGTTGTAGGTGTAGTAGTGGTGGTTGTAGGTGTAGTAGTGGTGGTTGTTGGTGTAGTGGTGGTCGTTGTCGGTGTCGTTGTGGTAGTTGTTGGTGTAGTCGTGGTGGTTGTCGGTGTCGTCGTGGTGGTTGTCGGTGTCGTTGTGGTCGTTGTCGGTGTCGTCGTGGTCGTTGTCGGTGTCGTCGTGGTGGTTGTCGGTGTCGTTGTGGTCGTTGTCGGTCTCGTCGTGGTCGTTGTCGGTGTCGTCGTGGTGGTTGTCGGTGTCGTTGTGGTCGTTGTCGGTGTCGTCGTGGTGGTTGTCGGTGTCGTCGTGTGGTTGTCGGTGTCGTGTTGGTCGTTGTCGGTGTCGTTGTGGTCGTTGTCGGTGTCGTCGTGGTGGTTGTCGGTGTCGTCGTGGTGGTTGTCGGTGTCGCCGTGGTTGTGGCCGGTCCTATTAGTGTTGTTGTCGTGTCGTCGTGGTTGTTGTAGGTGTCTCGTGGTGGTTGCGGTGTCGTGGTGGTTGTCAGGTGTCAATCGTGGTGGTTGTCTGGTGTAGTAGTGTGGTGCTCTATAGGTGTCGTCGTGGTGGTTGTCGTGTAGTAGTTGTCGTGTACGTCGTGGTCGTGGTGGTTGTAGGTCTGTCGTGGTGGTTGTCGGTCTCGTCTGGTGGTTGTGGTGTCGTAGTGGTGGTTGTGGTGTCGTCGTGGTGGTTGTCGGTGTCGCCGTGTTGTGGAGGTCTAGTCGTGGTTGTTGTCGGTGTCATAGTGGTGGTTGTCCGTGTGGTGGTGTTGTCGGTGCCGTCGTGGTGGTTGTAGGTCTCGTCCTGGTGGTTGTCGTCTCGTGGTGGTGGTTGTAGGTGTAGTGGTGGTGGTTGTTGGTGTAGTGGTGGTGGTTGTGTTGTAGTGGTGGTGGTTTTAGGTGTAGTGGTGGTGGTTGTAGGTGTAGTAGTGGTGGTTGTAGGTGTAGTAGTGGTGGTTGTAGGTGTAGTGGTGGTGGTTGTAGGTGTAGTGGTGGTGGTTGTAGGTGTAGTAGTGGTAGTGGTAGTAGTGGTGGTGGTAGGTGTAGTGGTGGTAGTTGTAGGTGTAGTAGTGGTAGTTGTGGGTGTAGTAGTTGTAGTTGTGGGGTGCGTCGTGGTGGTTGTCGGTGTCGTCGTGGTCGTTGTAGGTGTACGTCGTGGTGGTTGTGGTCGCTTCGTGGTCGTTGTCGGTGTCGTCGTGGTTGTTGTCGGTGTCGTCGTGTCGTTGTGGGTGTCGTCGTGGTGGTCGTCGGTGTCGTGGTGGTCGTTGTCGGTGTCGTCCTTGTCGGTGCCGGTGTCGTCGTGTTGGGTTGTCCGTGTCAGTCGTGGTGGTTGTCGGTGTCGTCGTGGTGGTTGTCGGTGTCGTCGTGGGTGGTTGTCGGTGTCGTCGTGGTACGTTCGGGGTGTCGTCTGGTGGTGGTCGGTGTCGTGGTTCGTTGCCGGTCTCTTTGTGGTCGTTGTCGGTGCCGTGTGGTGGTTGTGGTGTCGTCGTGGTGGTGGTCGGTGTCGTGGTGGTCGTTTGTCTGTGTCGTCGTGGCTGGTTGTCGGTGTCGTCGTGGTGGTTGTCGTTGTCGTCGTGGTGGTTGTGGTGTTGTGGTGGTTGTCGGTGTCGTCGTGGTGGTTGTCGGTGTCGTCGTGGTGGTTGTCGGTGTCGTCGTGGTGGTTGTCGGCGTCAGTCGTGGTGGTTGTCGGTGTCTGTGGTGTTGTCGGTGTCGTCGTGGTGGTTGTGGTTTCATGGTGGTGTTGTCGCTGTCGTCCTTGTGTGTCGTCAGTGGTCGTGGTAGGTGTAGTAGTGGTGGTTGTTGGTTGTGTAGTGGTCGTTGTAGGTGTAGTAGTTGTAGTTATAGGTGTAGTAGTGGTAGTGGTGGTTGTAGGTGTAGTAGTGGTAGTGGTGGTGGTTGTAGGTGTAGTAGTGGTAGTTGTAGGTGTAGTCTGGTTGTTTGTCGTGTCGTCGTGGTGGTTGTACGTGTCGTCGTGGTGGTTGTCGGTTGTCGTTCGTGGTCGTTGTGGTGTCGTCGGGGCTGGTTGTCCGGTGTGTCGTGGTGGTTGTCGGTGTGTCGTGGTCGTTCTGGTATGTCGTGGTCTTTTGTGGCGGTGTCGTCTGGTGGTTGTCGGTCTCGTCGTGGTGTTGTTCGGTTGTCGTCGTGGTGGTTGTGGGTGTCGTCGTGGTGGTTTTCGTGTCGTCGTGGTGGTTGTCGTCTCGTTGTGGTCGTTGTCGTGTCGTCCGTGGTGGTTTCTGGTGTGTCGTGGTGTTGTCGGTCTCGTTGTGGTCGTTGTCTGTCTCGTCGTGTGTTGTAGTGTAGTCGTGGTGGTTGTGGTGTAGTAGTGGCGGTTGTAGGTGTGTCGTGGTGTTGTCAGGTGTAGTGTGGTGGTTGTCGGTGTACGTCGTGGTGTTGTCGGTGTCGTTGTGATGTTGTTGGTGTAGTCGTGGTCTTTGTCGGTGTCGTCGTTTGTGGTTGTCGGTGTCGTCGTGGTGGTTGTCGTTGTCGTCGTTGGTGTTGTGGTGTCGTGTGGTGGTTGCAGGTGTAGTATTTGGTGTTGTCGGTGTAGTTTGTGGTTGTTGGTCGTCGTGGTGTTGTAGTTAGTCGTGGTGTTGTCGGTGTCGTCTTGTGGTTGTAGGTGTCGTCGTGGTCGTTGTGTTCGTGTGGTGGTTGTCGGTGTCGTCGTTGTGTGGTCGGTTTCGTCGTGGCGGTTGTCGGTGTCGTGGTGTCGTTGTCGGTGTCGTCGTGGTGTTGTCGTGTCGTCGTGGTGTTGTTGTCGGTGTCGTCGTGCTGGTTGTCGGTGCCGTCGTGGTGGTTGTCGGTCTCGTCGTGGTGGTTGTCGGTGTCGTCGTGGTGGTTGTCGGTGTCGTCGTGGTGCTTCTCGGTCTCGTCGTGGTCGTTGTCGCTGTCGTCGTGGTGGTTGTCGGTGTCGTCTGGTGGTTGTCGGTGTCGTACGTGGTGGTTGTTGGTGTAGTAGTGTTGTCGTTGTCGTGTCAGTCGTGCTGGTTTGGTGCGTCGTGGTGGTTGTCGGTGTCGTCTATGGTGGTTGTCGGTGTCGTGTTGTGGTTCTCGGTGTGTCGTGGTTGTAGCTCGGTGCGTCGTGGTGGTTCTGGGTGTCGTCGTGGTGGTTGTCGGTGTCGTCGTGGTGGTTGTCGTGTCTCGTGGTGGTTGTCGGTGTCGTCGTGGTTGGTTGTGGGTGTAGTCTGGTGGTTGTGGTGTCTGTGGTGGTTGGGTGTCGTCGTGGTGGTTGTCGGTGTCGTGTTGTTGGTTGTCGGTGTCGTCGTGGTGGTTGTCGTGTCGTCGTGGTGGTTCTGGTGTCGTCGTGGTGGTCGTTGTGGTGTCGTTCTGGTGGTTGTGGGGTCTTCGTTGGTGGTTGTGTTTGGTGTCGTTGTGGTAGTTGTCGGCTCAGTCGTGGTCGTTGTGGTGTCGTGTGGTGGTTGTTGGTGTGTGTGGTGGTGTCGTTGTCGGTGTGTTGTGGTGGTTGTGGGTGTCAGTCGTGGTGGTTGTCGGTCTCGTCGTGGTGGTTGTCGGTGTGTGTGTGGTGGTTGTACGGTGTCGTCGTGGTGGTTGTCGGTGTCGTCGTGGTGGTTCTCGGTGTTCGTGGTGGTTGTCGGTGTGTCGTGGTGGTTGTCGGTGTCGTCGTGGTGGTTGTCGGTGTCGTTGGTGGTTGTGGGGTGTCGTCGTGGTGGTTGTTGGTGTCGTCGTGGTGGTTCGGTTCGTCGTGTGGTTGTCGGTGTCGTCGTGGTGGTTGTCGGTCTCGTCGTGGTGGTTTTCGGTGTCGTCGTGGTGGTTGTCGGTGTCGTCGTGGTGGTTGTGGTGTCGTCCTGGTGGTTGTGGGGTGTCCTGTGGTGGTTGTCGGTGTCGTCGTGGTGGTTGTCGGTGTCGTCTGGTGGTTGTCGGTGTCGTCGGGTGGTTGTGGGTTTGTGTTGGTGGTTGTGGTTGTCGTGGTGGTTTGGGTCGGTGTGTCGTGGTCGTTTGTGGTGTCGTGTGGTGGCTGTGGGTGTAATAGTGGTGGTTGTGGGTGTAGTAGTGGTGAGGGTTGTGGTGTGTCGTGGTGGTTGTCGTGTCGTCGTGGTGGTTGTCGGTGTCGCCGTGGTGGTTGTGGGTGTGTCGTGGTGGTTGTCGGTGTGTCTTGGTGGTTGTCGGTGTCGTCGTGGTGGTTGTGGGTGTTGTGGTGGTTGTAGGTGTCGTCGTGGTGGTTGTCGGTGTGTCGTGGTCGTTGTCAGGTGTCGTGTGGTGGTTGTGGTGTTGTGGGTCGCTGTGGTGTCGTAGTGGTATTTTCCGGTGTAGTCAGGGGTGGTTGTGGTGTCGTGTGTTTGTTCGGTGTATTTTGTGGTGGTTGTCGTGTCGTGGTGGTTGTCGGTGTACGTCGTGGTGGTTGTCGGTGTGTCAGTGGTCTTGTCGGTGTGTCTGGTGGTTCGTCGGTGTAGTGTGGTGTGTGTCGTGTCTCGTGGTTTGTCGTGTTGGTGTTTCTGGTCGTCGTGGTGTTTGGTGTGTGGTGTTGTGGTGTCGTTTTGTGTGTGTTGGTCGTTTCCTGTCGTCGTGGTGGTTGTCGGTTCGTGGTGTGGTGTAGGTGTCGTCGTGGTGGTTGTCGGTGTCGTGTTGGTTGTCGGTGTCTGGTGGTTATGTCGGTGTCGTCGTGGTGGTTGTAGGTGTTCGTGGTGGTTGTGGTGTAGTGTGGTGGTTTCGGTGTCCTCGGGTGTTGTAGGTTCGTGGTGGTTGTGGTGTAGTAGTGGTGGTTGTAGGTGTAGTAGTGGTGGTTGTAGGTGTAGTAGTGGTGGTTGTGGGTGTAGTAGTGGTGGTTGTAGGTGTAGTGGTGGTAGTTGTAGGTGTAGTAGTGGTGGTTGTATGTGTGGAAGTGGTAGTTGTGGGTTTAGTAGTGATAGTTGTAACAGTTGTAGGTGTAGTAGTGGTGGTTGTATGTGTGGAAGTGGTAGTTGTGGGTTTAGTAGTGATAGTTGTAACAGTTGTAGGTGTAGTAGTTGTAATTGTGGCTGTAGATGTAGTAGTGGTGGTGGTAGATGCTGTAGTTGTAGGTGTAGTTGTAGTAGGTATAGTGTTTCTCTGTGTTGTGTACGCTGAAGTTTGAGTTAATGGCTGGTCTGTAGTTTTGATAATTAAAGTGCTAGGTGAAATAGAAGATAATGATTCAGTTGATAGCATTGTGTTACTGTCTCCTGAAAGAAACATAACACATTTGTCAGTTCACTTAAAACATCAATCAAACAACTAAACCAAACAATCCACACCTGAAATCTACAAAAACCTCCTTGACAAATTAGGCTGACAGCAGTTAATATGTGGATTTACTTCTCTGGGGTGGTTGGAAATTATAGGTCAACAGCAGTAAATATCTGGATTTACTTCTCAAGAATTGTTTACAAATGACAAGTGACAATGTTTTTATTAATATAAAAGTCAGATGAAATGAAATGTTGAAATCAATGAAAGGTTTAAATGTGGGTTGTTGTTGTTTTTCCCAGGTTTATGGGCTATATCCTAAAATAAATCTGCAAAAATGTATGTGTGCATGCATAGCTTCAATTTCTCAGCTTGATTTTACTGCAGTTATTCTGTATCAATTGGTGTTTTATTAACTATGAGTCTATGACACTTTAGCACTTCTGTAGTATTCATCATTCATTTTGAGACTGAAAACCACGAGACATTGATATATTTCACATTCTCCAACACATGCAGCTCTTTTCTACACAATACATGCACCATCAGTGACCCATCTCCCAACACTTAACATCTTCTCATATAACATTATGTTTGAATTATGTAGTTCACTATAGCATTTCTCATATGACAAGTAATCTACTATTTAAACAAATACTGTATACTTCTTCATGCCAAGATGCATTCACTCTACCAAAACAATGGACCTATACCACATACCAGCAGCACCAACCAAAATGGCCACCAGTGACGTAGATAATACAGCGAGGGATAGAACTTACCTGATAAACACTGGCCTACACTTTCATCCCATGTAGTTCCTTGAGGACATAACAAATACTGGTTTTTTACTTGGAACTCCACATTAGGATCCAATTTAAGGCCTGGACAATTTGTTTCACCATCTAGATCAGGCATTTTTTCGTCAAATAATGGCTTCAAGACATCAATGATTCTTTTCTCCATGGAAGGTGCACAGGCTGTCAGTGCTCCTGCATCATTACTTCTGCTCCACAGCTCAAAAGGGATTTTGATTGTAGCCTAAATAACACGAAAATGTTTAGAAAATCACAAATTTTTAAGCAAATCAGTCTTCTTTGTGTAAAAAAGCATCCTGAGTATTGCTTAAGCTTTGGTTAGGCGCGTTAGGACCATTTCATCTATTAACAGTATTTGACTCTACCTCATTTGGATCTTGAGAAGATTTTGGAAATTTCAGTCAATTTGAGCCTTTTTGGCCCCGCCCGTCTGTCCCCTGGAGGGTTGGGATCATATAATTCAAAATTTTGGTTAACCATGGGCTATGAAAAGTTTCTGCAAAATTTCATTAAAATTGGTTGAGGGATTTCGGGGAAAAAGTCTATAAATGTAAACTTTTTTTCTGTTTATCACCTAAACCTGAGAGATGATTGTAAGTAAAAGAATTTTGCTTGTCAATTAAATGACATATTTATGTAGATTCATTTTTTCATAAATTCAATAAACTTTTAAAATAGAACTTCTTTAGAAACGTCACAAACAGTATTGAACATTCAAACAAAGTCTTGTTATTATGAAGCTAATAATATTTTGAGTTTTGAAATATATGTTCAGCACCTAGCTTTCACTAGTCATTCCAATTAAGTATCATTAAAATCTCTGAGAATAAGCACAATACACGGATGATGAGGCTTGGACTCGTGTGAGATGTTTCTTGTTGAATATCATATATTTACCCTGTATGACAGCAAATTCTGATATTGTGTATTAAATGTGTAATGCTAATAAATTATATAATATTCAATGTGAAACCATTAAATTTGTAACGGTTGTGCACCTACAGTCCTTTACCAAGTTCTACCTTGGACCCAGTATATAATTATATAACTGTTGTAACAAAAACAAACATTGCCGACAATATATACAAAACAATGTCTTGTCTACCTTCAATATGTAACAATTATCTAATTTACGCTTGGTAAATATTTGATGCTGTGATAGTCTGAATACCACTTAAACCTATATATTACCAATGTATCACAACATACTACACATGTACACCCTGTAAAGTGACCGTACCACAATACGTCTCCCTGTACTCTAACCCCGTAACTACACATGTACACCAACTTGACGGTGACACATGTACACCGTGACTGCGACTATACCGTTACCGAGACATCCTTTGAGCGAGTCACCCGTTTACCATAACACATATATATATATACCTTTGTAAACCCTTGTCTTGGTACCTGTCACTATCACCGTACCACAATACGTCGCCCTGTACTCTAACCCCGTAACTATACGTGATACCGATATAACAGTGGAACCCTAACTTATGCAGCTAGGCCCAAACTTATTCAGCTTGGTCAGTGTTATTTATTTACCTCTTTAACACTGCATAGTCAGTCATCCAAGCAAGCTGGAGAGAGCCTGCCTGCTGGGCTGATGGAGCCTCTATTCATACCCCTGGTCAGGAATGAATCAGCCGATCAGATTCGCTTTTACAGACAACGCCCCCCCCCCCAAAGCAAGGACTTGAGCAAGACTATACCACTGCAGATCATTTATTAATAATAATATTTATATATTTATATTCATTCGCTTCAAATGAAATGTATTTTAACCAGAAATTCTTCCCAGTCTGATCTTTAAGGATATTGGCATGAAGATTGTTCTTAACTCATTCCCCCCTGAAGACACATTTGAACTCTACCAATTCGAACATTGGAATAGTTCATTATGACACTTCAGGGGTGATTGAGTTAAACAAGAATTCCACGGAAGTGGATGTGTCGCCTGCACAGCAAGTTGGATTTTAATTTTAAACAAGCAACCACTTCCTATAAGAAAGCAATGCATCAAGTTTGAGTTTGATTGGCCCAAGGGATCTCAAGTTATCGAAAGCAAAACTGTTTTCTAATTATAGTAGCAAGGACCTTTGAACCTGAAAAGCAATCCTAAGCAAGCACTTTTGGTAAGGAAGCACTGTGTGAAGTTTGAGTTTGATTGGCTGAAGGGAACTTGAGTTATTGCATGGAAACCAATTTTCTATTAATAATAAGTGACCTTGACCTTTGACCTTTGTACCTGAAAAGCAATCCGAAGCAAGCACTTTTGGTAAGGAAGCACTGTATGAAGTTTGAGTTTGATTGGCCAAAGGGAACTCCAGTTATTGCACGGAAACCATTGTGCGGACAACGCCGCCAACATAGTAATACCTATATGTCACCTTTTCTATCTAGATCGTCAGACATTTATATACAGAGGGCACTCACCAGTCCATGGTAACATATCTTCTGATTTATCTATATAGTCAGACATTTATATACAGAGGTACCACCAGTCCATGGCGACATATCTTCTGAATTATCTACAGATCGTCGGACATTCATATACAGAGGTACCACCAGTCCATGGTGACATATCTTCTGATTTATCTATATAGTCAGACATTTATATACAGAGAAAGCAAGATACACTTACCCGGTCAAACTTGCTTCTCGTTGATGCATTTTGCTGGCGGACAGATAGCAAAACATCTCTTGTACACAAAGCTGTACTGTTGATTTCCCTGGACATGTTTTTGAGGAATATACTGATTTCAAAGGAGATTTCCTGCATCAGATTATTGAGGCATTCTTCCCCTCCGCCAACATCCCATGTGTAGCCAACCTCACCAGTCATAATGTACCCAACAGATGTTACTGTAAGGAGAAACAGGGTATAGCTATAAATAGTGCTTCTCATTAAATAGACCTATCCTTCTCATTAAATAGACCTTTCCTTCTCATTAAATAGAACTGTCCTTCTCATTAAATAGAACCGTCCTTCTCATTAAATAGACCTATCCTTCTCATTAAATAGAACTGTCCTTCTCATCAAACAGAACTATCCTTCTCATTAAATAGAACTATCCTTCTCATTTAATAGAACTATCCTTCTCATTAGATAGAACTATCCTTCTCATTAAATAGAACTCTCCTTCCCATTAAATAGAACCGTCCTTCTCATTAAATAGAACTGTCCTTCTCATCAAACAGAACTATCCTTCTCATTAAATAGAACTGTCCTTCTCATTAAATAGAACCATCCTTCTCATTAAATAGAACCGTCCTTCTCATTAAATAGAACTATCCTTCTCATTAAATAGAACTGTCCTTCTCATTAAATAGAACTATCCTTCTCATTAAATAGAACTATCCTTCTCATTAAATAGAACTATCCTTCTCATTAAATAGAACTGTCCTTCTCATTAAATAGAACCATCCTTCTCATTAAATAGAACCATCCTTCTCATTAGATAGAACTATCCTTCTCATTAAATAGAACCATCCTTCTCATTAAATAGAACTCTCCTTCTCATTAAATAGAACCATCCTTCTCATTAAATAGAACTCTCCTTCTCATTAAATAGAACTATCCTTCTCATTAAATAGAACTGTCCTTCTCATTAAATAGAACCATCCTTCTCATTAAATAGAACCATCCTTCTCATTAAATAGAACCGTCCTTCTCATTAAATAGAACTATCCTTCTCATTAAATAGAACCGTCCTTCTCATTAAATAGAACTGTCCTTCTCATTAAATAGAACTGTCTTTCTCATCAAACAGAACTATCCTTCTCATTAAATAGAACTATCCTCTCATTAAATAGAACTATCCTCTCATCAAATAGAACTATCCTTCTCATTAAATAGAACCGTCCTTCTCATTAAATAGAACTATCCTTCTCATTAAATAGAACCGTCCTTCTCATTAAATAGAACTGTCCTTCTCATTAAATAGAACTATCCTGAAAATTGTTAACTCCTAAAGCTGGATGGTATAATACTGTTGAAGACCTGAATGTATAATCAGTGGAAGGACACTTTGTACAATATTATAAAATCTTGATGATGTGTATAGGACTGTACCGTTGGACAGACAGTAGAAGTAGTTTTCCTGGAAGTCCAGGCCATGGCTACAGCCAAACTGGAGGCCGAGGTATCGGGAAGACTCCACGAGGACACTGCCACACGTGGGCAGGGTGAGCCTGGTCTGGTTGAAAAACGTTAGGAAGTCAGTGACCACCATTCCCCCACACATACTGAGGTTTTCCTTTGTAACGTTGATGGACACAGCCGATATCTCCAAAGTAAAGTTGATACTGACCTACAAGTTAGATAATCTCTCAAGATAATTTCTTTACAGTCACATGTTTTAAAAATAAAGCATATTCTTGATATATTATACACGTAGTTATATTTACATGGAGTTCCATAATGGGAATAAAATTACTTTATCAGACATTCCTTGATGCCAATAAAATCACTTTTTGAGAGATTCCAAGAAGGCAATAACATGACTTTATAAGAGTTAATTTAATTGTAATCAAAATGGCTTAATCTGAGATTCCTATATAATGTTTTTAACACCTGTAATTTCAATTTTGCTTCGTACCTTGTAATTAGTGATAGCCAGGAAAGTATCATCTGAGATGTTACTAGCCATGGCAGGACACCAGTTGGAAATGTTACGTTTAAGCCAGTTCCCTGTAAATTCAACAAACTCTGAATTACAGCTACTGTCAGGAGGTGCTGGGATCTGCAAATTGACAGACAGAAACGCCATGTATACAGGAATGAGACGCAAACGTAGTAGATCTGTGGATGGTGGGGCTGTGGATGGTGGGGCTGTGGATGGTGTAGACATCGTGGACATCATCCCCGTCGTTGGAGAGTTAAATACACACTCCTGATTCACTGATGTTCTCATTAGAGAGTAACCTTCTGGACATTCCCACATTGACTGGCTTATGATGAAGCTCTGAATCTGTAGCACACCACAAATCCCATTCAACTCTGATAAATTAGCATCAAGGTTGGACTCAAATATTAGGTTCAGTTGGGGTATTATTTCATTCATTGCACAGTTCTTCACATTGTCATCACTGGCGGTGAAGCTCTCAATGGCAAAGGGCACAGTAAAGTGCAACTGAAATGGGAGTAAAAACAGAACATCATGGAATGTTATAATATACACAAAAGGTCATAAAAATGTATAAATTCACAACATATCAAACTTGATAGCCCTTCACACAGGCACGCTACAGGCCCAATATAAAATCCCTTGGCCTCTTGGTTATTAAGATGAAGTCTTTTCAAGATTTCAGCCTATTAGACCCCTGTGACCTTGAATGTAGGTTAAGGTCATTCATATGAACAAACTTGGCAGCCAGAAGATAATGCAAACACACAGGATCATGGAATTTTTATAATATTTTTACCTACCATTTTGTCTAGAATGGTAATTTTCCCGTTGGTCTTCAAGATTCTTAAATTTGAAGCATAACTGCACAAAGTTTTCTCGATTTCCACTCCTGTTTGGATTTCATCACTGGTTGTTTGTACCGCCTCCTCTATAGCTACCTTCAGTAGGGGGATGCAGCTGAAGTTTAGGACAATGGTGCTGACAATCTCTGTCTCGGTCACAATCACGTAATATGGGATGACTCCTGGAGGACAAATGGCACAATAGTGGCACAAAAGGATTAACTTCTGGACTTGGTATCCTTACTACTGTTGTTGGTGATCGACAGCAAGCAATCTTTGATATACAGTTTTGGCAACAAACAATAAAGCATGAGGCATGAAGCTTCAAAAATGGGTACAATCATCTAGATTTGTTTTAGTAATAAGCTCCTTATATATCTCAGTATACTGCTCAGAAAGATACCTTACTACAAAATGTATTAGGCAGGAGTATTAATTTGCAAGTGCCTATAATCAAACAGTTCAGAAAGAACTAAAGAGTCAAGAAAAAATTGAAACAAGCTAAACAACTAAACAGAAGAAAGAAGCCTTCTAGGCCAGCTGGGCAGACAATGTCCTAGTAAATGGTGTTACTAACAGTAAATGGTGTTACTAACACCTATAGTTACCTGGATTTGGCATGGTCACAGTTGGAGGTTGAGGGGTTGTGGGAGTAGTGGGAGAAGCTGTAGTCATCTCACTACACTCTGGACAGTAGATACAGGTGGTTGCTGTAGTATCTATCTGGTAGCCATGGAAACATTCCCAATCACCTCTGTCAAACCACGGATCTGTTAGAGATACTCCAGCACATGTGCCCGATATCTGCTGAATTTCACTTTCCAATTCATTTTTGAGTTTTTCTTTAATGAATGTCTGTACACCTTGATTGGCACACGATTCTATGTCTGTGTTTGGAACTGTTACATCACTTGTTAATAGGAATGTAGAAATGATGGTGAGCTGTCCCTAAAAAATTAAAAGCAATGCTTTCTGTATAGTGAATTCATTGAGAACAGAAAACAAAGGAAAATCACTGATGGATATTATACTTTGAACTTCCTATTTTCTTATCCTAGGGATTTACGTAGAATATATCACCCCCCCCCCCCCCCCCCCCCCCCTCCCTCCTCCTTCTGGTGCTTTATCTTTTATACATGCACTTCTGATTTTTTTTTTTTTTTTTTATACACACTCTACTCAAATAGACCAAGGTTTTAAGATTCAAAGAAACTTGATCGATACTTCCTCACATCAACAGGTCAAATATCACAAGCTTGTCTGGTTACCTGCACCTATAATCTCAAAATCAGAGAGGTCAAATTCAGTAAAAACGATCACGACCTGATGTGCCTGGAAAGAATAGCAAGTTTCGTTCAAATCTGGAATGTACTTTATTAGGAGTTGTCTGGACAAGATTATAGGACAACAGATGGACAGACAGATAGACAGACAGCTCAATTCCAGTATACCGCCCTCTGTTAACAATTACTGGAATTCATTTGGGATTGTTAATTTCTTTTGTATAAAAATTGTTCAACAGATACTTTTTAGCTTCCCTGCATGCCACCGTATTTGGACAGTAATCCAAAAGATTCATACTATAGAATTTTCCAAAGCCTCTTGTTATATTTTATGTTAAAATATCTCAAAAGACAGAAATTCACTCCAGACTTAGTTGTTTTGTGTACTTATTTCCATGATATTAGCATAACACTGTGATGGTTGAAAAACAAAATTACCCAAATCCTCATCCTCATCTGTGAACACATCAGTGTCCATTGTAAAGGATACATGTGTTATGGATAATATAAACCAAATAAAATCATCCCATTTTGACCAAAAATATCCAATTTTACCCATGCCAAAATATCCAAATTTAAGGTACTTACTTAGGTATTTTCGAGGTGGGGAGTATGCAGTAAGTCAGTTATTGATATCTCGTCACTTGGGGTTTATTATCCCCTTTGTTTTGCTCGGGTGTAATAAATCTCTTATGGATTGAAAATTACGCAATAACTTTATACCTATCCCCTACTAGTCCCCGCTAAAACAGTTTACTGATTTATATCCAATCTTACAGTACATGCTTACCTTGGTGACTGTGAGGTAGAGCATGTAGATGGGTGATGTCACAGATGCCTTTGCACAAGATTTGTATGAGGTCAGTTCATGTGACAGTCTAGCATGAACGTTGGCCAGTGATTGGTTGACAGCATTCTGTAGGACCATTGTACATTGGTCTTGTTCAATCTGGTTTCCAGTCAGCACAGCCTGATAGTACAATGTCAGGTGGGAACGCACTGTTGTTAACAAAAATACAGTTACAGCACAGGCAATGGAGTAAACACATAAAGCTACAGCACAGTCAATGGAGATAAACACATACAGCTACAGCACAGGCAATGGAGGTAATCACATAAAGCTACAGCACAGTCAATGGAGTAAACACATAAAGCTACAGCACAGGCAATGGAGTAAACACATAAAGCTACAGCACAGGCAATGGAGTAAACACATAAAGCTACAGCACAGGCAATGGAGTAAACACATAAAGCTACAGCACAGGCAATGGAGGTAATCACATAAAGCTACAGCACAGTCAATGGAGGTAAACACAAATACAGCTACTAGTCTTTACTTGTATCAAAAACAGTAAACATAAGACAGTATATCATCAGTATATAAAGCTAGCTATCTAAAGTATCTATCCCAATTTAGGTGTGTTACCAATGGCAAATTTTTGGTCATTTTCTTTTCAATCAATTACATATATACAAATCACAGGCAATTCAACATTTCAAAAACATCATCAATTCCAAATTCTTCAATTTCATTGATATATCTCCCTTGTGAGTTAACTAAACATTACAATATTTTTGTAGGACAGTGATTTAATTATGAAATCATATTGCACAAATTTTTTCCAGATGTATTTCACAAAACAAAAATATTAAACTTTGGATTGTGTGATTTCTCTGTCTCATGAACCCGAATACTACAATTGTTCCTCTGATACTTACTGGGTGGCTGTGTTGGAGGAGGAGGTGGAGGCTGTGTCGAGGAAGGCTGAAAGGTTGTATGACTAGTAACGGCTGAGGTAGCATCAGGTAATGTCCGAGAGGTTGTAGACTCCACTGTCCTTGGTGATGTGACAGATGACAACTCAGTAGTAGATGGTTCTAACACTTTGGTTGACGTCCCAGTAGGTGTTGGGTCTGTATCAGAGGTTTGAGTGTTAGAAAGACTTGTAGTAGTCTCTGAATTTGTTGAAACACTGGATGTCTGACCAGGGGATGTAGTAGTGGTCAGTCGTGGGGCCTCATCAGTGGTACTGGTCAGACCTGTTGAGGTGTCTGCGCTAGGGGCTATGGTGTCTGTGGTCCCTGGGAGTATGGTGGCTGTAGTATCTGTACTAGGCGGTACAGTGGCTGTACTAGGCAGCATGGGGGTTGTGACACAGGTAGTACATTTAGTACAGGTCGTGTTATCCTTATTGAGAATATAGTCACTATCACATATCCAGCCATACCACTCTGAGTCAACCAAGTGTGCATTGGTCACCAAACACAAGCTAAAGTCATTGAGCAGATTGACTAGTTTTTGAGTGATGAAGCCATGTATGTCGTTCCCACACTGTCCCACCTCATCATTACTAACAATGGTACTGCTCAGATGGAACCTGATATCAGCCAGCACCATGGTCTGAACATAAAAACAAAAATATCAATATCTTCTTAAACTAGAACTGTCGCCAGGATGGCTGACTAATACCCCCGCAATCTGCACGAGTCAATGGTGAATTGGAACTGTTGATTAGAGGCTAACTAAGATAACCGTGCATGCCGATATTTCTGAAATTCAGATTGTCTGAAATATGTGTTGTTCACAATAAAGAGGATTCAGTGACCAATTGCCATAGCAACCATAATTTTGAGAAAAAGAAAGTGGCATGCACATCTACACATGGTCCTCTATATTTGTGTGAAGTTTCATTGAAATCGGCCCTTTGGTTTAGGAGGAGTTGTCCAGACAAACTTAAAGTTATGGTTCTTATCGGAAAACCTGTTTATAGTGACCAGTTGCCATAGCAACAATAATTTTGAGAAAAAGTACGTGGCATGCACATCTTCACTTGATCATTAATATTTGTGTGAAGTTTCATTGGAATCGGCCCTTTGGTTTAGGAGGAGTTGTCCGGACAAACTTAAAGTTATGGTTCTTAACGGAAAACCTGTTTATAGTGACCAGTTGCCATAGCAACCATTATTTTGAGGAAAAGAAAGTGGCATGCACATCTACACTTGATCTTTAATATTTGTGTTAAGTTTCATTGAATCGGCCCTTCGGTTTAGGAGTTGTCTGGACAAACTTAAAGTTATGATTCTAATCGGAAAACCTGTTTATAGTGACCAGTTGCCATAGCAACAATAATTTTGAGAAAAAGATAGTGGCATGCACATCTTCACATGGTTCTCTATATTTGTGTTAAGTTTCATTGGAATCAGCCTGTCAGTTTAGGAGAAGTTGTCCAGACAAACTTAAAGTTAAGGTTCTTATCGGAAAACCTGTTTATAGTGACCAGTTGCCATGGCAACTATAATTTTGAAAAAAAAAAAAAATGGCATGTACATCTACACATGATCATTAATATTTGTTTTAAGTTTCATTGGAATCGGCCCATCGGTTTAGGAGTTGTCTGGACAAACTTAAAGTTATGATTCTAATCGGAAAACCTGTTTATAGTGACCAGTTGCCATAGCAACAATAATTTTGAGAAAAAGATAGTGGCATGCACATCTTCACATGGTCCTCTATATTTGTGTTAAGTTTCATTGGAATCAGCCCGTCAGTTTAGGAGAAGTAGTCCGGACAAACTTAAAGTTAAGGTTCTTATCGGAAAACCTGTTTATAGTGACCAGATGTTAGTTTTGGTTCTGAAATACGTCCAATACACAAATAGTTATGGAAATCCTTCTCCGATTCGAATTGTCAGGCTGATCGATAGCTTAACATACCAATGAGGCTCCTAAACTTAATGCCCTAAACCCCAAACGCAGTGTGAAAAGTGTGTTCTGATGTAAAGGTAATAGATGATATGTGTAGCAATGCATTCATAACTAATATAGTTACAATAATATACATATCTGGCTTATCTAATGTTGTACTTTGATTTGCTCAGTATCAATAAATGAATATGTTTAGATACTCGAGTACAGAGTAAGAGATTTACCTGGGATGTAGAATTAAGCTGATAATAAGGTAGATGCTCCAATTCTACACGTTTACAGCTTTTTTTCTTTTTCATCTCCAGAAGTGTATCACGGATGATTTGAAGATTTAACTGCAATACTGCATTGTGCAAACAGGTCAAGTTGTTGGAGACCTGACTTGTGAACTTAGCTGAGTATCCAATGAAGTACTTGCTTGGAACAGCTGCAAAGAGTGAAAAACACAGGAAATAATTATCTCACTACAAGCCATAACTACCAGTCAGGTCATAATTACTGCAATGTAAACAAGAAGCCCAATGGGCCTGAAGCACTTTCCTTGTACTTTGTTATTGGGAGATTTAATTTGTGTGAGTTTTAAAGTAGATTTTGTTTATGTGAATTCGAATAACATGTAGAACCATGAACTTTGTTCAGATTTACCCCAGTACCCTTATAGTTTCATTATTATCATTTTAGACCTTTTGGTTACCCAAGAGATGTTTAAAAAAAATGTAACACATTTTATCCAGGTGGCCGATATGACCCAGTGAGCTTGAAAGCGGGTCAAGGTCATTCCTTTGAACGAACTCAGTAGACTTAATTACAGCATACAACTAACCCCAATATCAGTTCCTTAAACCTTTCAGAAATTGAGAAGTTTTTGAAAGATTTTAATACATCTGACCCCTGTGACCTTGAAAGTGTGTCAAGGTCATTCATTTCATCAAACTTGAAAGCCTTTAATTCCAACATGCAATATACCCAATATCAGTACCCTAGACCTTTAGTTGTTTGAAGGGAAACATTGATGTCAGAGAGACAGATGAACAACAGACACTGACTGGCATGTTAGTTAACAATACCGGAATGTGACTGGCGTGTTAGTTAACAATACCGGAATGTGACCGGCATGTTAGTTAACAATACCGGAATGTGACTGGCGTGTTAGTTAACAATACCGGAATGTGACTGGCATGTTAGTTAACAATACTGGAATGTGACTGGCATGTTTGTTAACAATACTGGAATGTGACCGGCATGTCAGTTAACAATACCGGAATGTGACTGGCATGTCAGTTAACAATACCGGAATGTGACTGGCATGTCAGTTAACAATACCGGAATGTGACTGGCATGTCAGTTAACAATACTGGAATGTGACTGGCATGTTAGTTAACAATACCGGAATGTGACTGGCATGTTAGTTAACAATACTGGCATGTGACTGGCATGTTAGTTAACAATACTGGAATGTATGTACATGTATTGGCTTATCAGGTGGCACATTGTATCACACTGGCTTTTAACCTTGACGACTTGGGTTTGACTCCCCAATTAAAAGTGAAAAGTTATGGGTCACCTGCCCGACCACATGGGTCACCTGCCCGACCACATGGGTCACCTGCCCGACCACATGGGTTACCTGCCCGACCACATGGGTTACCTGCCCGACCACATGGGTTACCTGCCCGACCACATGGGTTACCTGCCCGACCACATGGGTTACCTGCCCGACCACATGGGTTACCTGCCCGACCACATGGGTCACCTGCCCGACCACATGGGTTACCTGCCCGACCACATGGGTTACCTGCCCGACCACATGGGTCACCTGCCCGACCACATGGGTTACCTGCCCTACCACATGGGTTTTCTCCTGGTATTTCAGTTTCCTCTCACAGTAAGACCCTTCATATATTTCCATAGGGCCAACAAGAGTGCGTAATATGAGATAGTTGTAAAATACATAAAGTTTACATTTACAGAACATATTAATCACTATTACAATTCTCTAGATATTAATATAACTTTACTATTCCTGATTCATCTAATTACACATTAAGTTGTTTCTGTTTTTGTCAACTCAATATTCATAAATGAATTAGAAATCTATTTTATTAATTCAACAAATTTATGAGATAATACATTTTTGTCTCCTTCGAATTGTTGATGTCATATAACTTATCATTTGAATATTTGCATTTAAACAAAATGATTAAAATAAAACAAAATAATCAAACTAAAAGTTTAAAGTCATTTACTTGTGGGTCCCTCTGTACTCCTTTGGGTTAAAAGGGTAGTAGTCTCCCCTGGAGTGGTAGGCTGGGTAGTAGTCACTCCTGGAGTGGTAGGCTGGGTAGTAGTCTCCCCTGGAGTGGTAGGATGGGTGGTAGTTTCCCCTGGAGTGGTAGGTCGGGTGGTAGTCTCCCCTGGAGTGGTAGGTCGGGTGGTAGTCTCCCCTGGAGTGGTAGGTCGGGTGGTAGTCTCCCCTGGAGTGGTAGGTCGGGTGGTAGTCTCCCTTGGAGTGGTAGGTTGGGTGGTAGTCTCCCCTGGAGTGGTAGGATGGGAAGTAGTCTCCCCTGGAGTGGTAGGCTGGGTAGTAGTCACTCCTGGAGTGGTAGGCTGGGTAGTAGTCACTCCTGGAGTGGTAGGTTGGGTAGTAGTCACTCCTGGAGTGGTAGGTTGGGTAGTAGTCACTCCTGGAGTGGTAGGTTGGGTAGTAGTCACTCCTGGAGTGGTAGGCTGGGTAGTAGTCACTCCTGGAGTGGTAGGTTGGGTAGTAGTCACTCCTGGAGTGGTAGGCTGGGTAGTAGTCTCCCCTGGAGTGGTAGGCTGGGTAGTAGTCACTCCTGGAGTGGTAGGTTGGGTAGTAGTCACTCCTGGAGTGGTAGGTTGGGTAGTAGTCACTCCTGGAGTGGTAGGTTGGGTAGTAGTCACTCCTGGAGTGGTAGGTTGGGTAGTAGTCTCCCCTGGAGTGGTAGATTGGGTAGTAGTCACTCCTGGAGTGGTAGGCTGGGTGGTAGTCTCCCCTGGAGTGGTAGGTTGGGTAGTAGTCTCCCCTGGAGTGGTAGGTTGGGTAGTAGTCACTCCTGGAGTGGTAGGTTGGGTAGTAGCAGTGGTAGGTTGGGTAGAGGTCTCCCTAGCATTGGTAGACTGAGAAGAAGACTCCCCAGGAGTGGTAGGCTGGGTAGTAGTTTCCCCAGGAGTGGTAGGCTGGGTAGTAGTCTCCCCTGGAGTGGCATGCTGGGTAGTAGTTTCCCCAGGAGTGGCATGCTGGGTAGTAGTTTCCCCAGGAGTGGCATGCTGGGTGGTAGTCTCCCCAGGAGTAGCATGTTGTGTAGTAGTTTCCCCAGGAGTGGCATGCTGGGTGGTAGTTTCCCCAGGAGTGGCATGCTGGGTGGTAGTCTCCCCAGGAGTGGCATGCTGGGTAGTAGTTTCCCCAGGAGTGGCATGCTGGGTGGTAGTCTCCCCAGGAGTGGCATGCTGGGTAGTAGTTTCCCCAGGAGTGGCATGCTGGGTAGTAGTTTCCCCAGGAGTGGCATGCTGGGTAGTAGTTTCCCCAGGAGTGGTATGTTTGGTCGTAGGTTCCTCAGCAGTGGTAGGCTGGGTAGTAGTTGATTTAGCAGAGCTATATCTTGTTGTAGTGTCTTGCGATGATGTAGAGTGTAGAGTAGATTTTGTAGACTCACCATCTGATGGGGTAGAGACAGTTATATCTGTACTTGGTAGAACTGTTGTACCACTCTGGCTCTCATCAATAATGCAATCTGAAAAAGAAAACCCAATTGGTCGTTAAATAGTTCACATCAGACTGAACTGTTATCACTAGTATCCATCTCTCCCAAACAGACAGGTGTATGGTCAGTATAATATGCCTCCCAAACAGACAGGTGTATGGTCAGTATTATATGTCTCCCAAACAGACAGGTGTATGGTCAGTATAATATGCCTCCCAAACAGACAGGTGTATGGTCAGTATAATATGTCTCCCAAACAGACAGGTGTATGGTCAGTATCATATGTCTCCCAAACAGACAGGTGTATAATCCATGTAAACGTTACATGTCTCCCATACAGACAGGTGTATGGTCAGTATTACATGTCTCCCAAACAGACAGGTGTATGGTCAGTATTACATGCCTCCAAAACAGACAGGTGTATGGTCAGTATTATATGTCTCCCATACAGACAGGTGTATGGTCAGTATCATATGTCTCCCAAACAGACAGGTGTATGGTCAGTATTATATGTCTCCCATACAGACAGGTGTATGGTCAGTATTATATGTCTCCCATACAGACAGGTGTATGGTCAGTATCATATGTCTCCCAAACAGACAGGTGTATAATCCATGTAAACGTTATATGTCTCCCAAACAGACAGGTTTATGTTTTTGATTGTCAGATAAGTATATCTTACCTAAATCTTCGACACATTTAGGCATATAGCCAGCATCACAAGCATTTCCAGAGCCTGAGGACTGAATACTGAAGTTTGTGTCACATGTCCAGGACCTGGCCTCAGTGATAAGGTAGGGTGGATTTAGGGTGACCCGTGGACAGGAGGAGGCCTGAAGGACACTGACATAGGAACTAGATGTAGCCAATGTCTGCTTTATATTAGAACTGCAGTTACAGGCAGAGTCCCTCAGAGTTAAACCCAAATCTGTCACACCCACACGCTGTATCTGGAATCCTGCAATCATCTGTACAGTCTGTAATATAAACAACAATAAGTCAAAGTCTGTAATATAAATAAGAATAAGTCAAACTACATCATTAATATACAGTTGATGTACACAGGTAACTTATCATTTGTTAATTAATATACAGGTGATGTACACAGGTAACTTATCATTTGTTAATATACAGGTGATATACACAGGTAACTTATCATTTGTTAATTAATATACAGGTGATGTACACAGGTAACTTATGATTTGTTAATATACAGGTGAAGTACACAGGTAACTTATGATTTGTTAATTAATATACAGGTGAAGTACACAGGTAACTTATCATTTGTTAATTAATATACAGGTGATGTACACAGGTAACTTATCATTTGTTAATTAATATACAGGTGATGTACACAGGTAACTTATGATTTGTTAATATACAGGTGATGTATACAGTAACTTATGATTTGGTAATATACAGGTAATGTACACAGGTAACTTATCATTTGTTAATTAATATACAGGTGATGTACACAGGTAACTTATCATTTGTTAATATACAGGTGATGTACACAGGTAACTTATCATTTGTTAATTAATATACAGGTGATGTACACAGGTAACTTATCATTTGTTAATTAATATACAGGTGATGTACACAGGTAACTTATGATTTGGTAATTAATATACAGGTGATGTACACAGGTAACTTATCATTTGTTAATTAATATACAGGTGATGTACACAGGTAACTTATCATTTGTTAATATACAGGTGATGTACACAGGTAACTTATGATTTGGTAATTAATATACAGGTGATGTACACAGGTAACTTATCATTTGTTAATATACAGGTGAAGTACACAGGTAACTTATGATTTGTTAATATACAGGTGAAGTACACAGGTAACTTATGATTTGTTAATTAATATACAGGTGATGTATACAGTAACTTATGATTTGGTAATTAATATACAGGTGATGTACACAGGTAACTTATGATTTGGTAATTAATATACAGGTGATGTACACAGGTAACTTATCATTTGTTAATATACAGGTGATGTACACAGGTAACTTATCATTTGTTAATTAATATACAGGTGATGTATACAGGTAACTTATCATTTGTTAATATACAGGTGATGTACACAGGTAACTTATGATTTGTTAATATACAGGTGATGTACACAGGTAACTTATCATTTGGTAATTAATATACAGGTGATGTATACAGTAACTTATGATTTGTTAATTAATATACAGGTGATATACACAGGTAACTTATGATTTGTTAATATACAGGTGATGTACACAGGTAACTTATCATTTGTTAATTAATATACAGGTGATGTACACAGGTAACTTATGATTTGTTAATTAATATACAGGTGATGTACACAGTAACTTATGATTTGGTAATTAATATACAGGTGAAGTACACAGGTAACTTATCATTTGTTAATTAATATACAGATGATGTACAAAGGTAACTTATGATTTGTTAATATACAGGTGATGTACACAGGTAACTTATGATTTGTTAATATACAGGTGATGTACACAGGTAACTTATGATTTGTTAATATACAGGTGATGTACACAGGTAACTTATGATTTGTTAATTAATATACAGGTGATGTACACGGGTAACTTATGATTTGTTAATATACAGGTGATGTACACAGGTAACTTATGATTTGTTAATATACAGGTGATGTACACAGGTAACTTATGATTTGGTAATATACAGGTGATGTACACAGGTAACTTATGATTTGTTAATTAATATACAGGTGATGTCCACAGGTAACTTATGATTTGTTAATTAATATACAGGTGATGTACACAGGTAACTTATGATTTGTTAATATACAGGTGATGTACACAGGTAACTTATCATTTGTTAATATACAGGTGATGTACACTGTAACTTATGATTTGGTAATATACAGGTGATGTACACAGGTAACTTATGATTTGTTAATTAATATACAGGTGATGTACACAGGTAACTTATCATTTGTTAATTAATATACAGGTGATGTACACAGGTAACTTATGATTTGTTAATTAATATACAGGTGATGTACACAGGTAACTTATGATTTGTTAATATACAGGTGATGTACACAGGTAACTTATGATTTGTTAATTAATACACAGGTGATGTACACAGGTAACTTATCATTTGGTAATTAATATACAGATGATGTACACAGGTAACTTATCATTTGTTAATTAATACACAGGTGATGTACACAGGTAACTTATCATTTGGTAATTAATATACAGATGATGTACACAGGTAACTTATCATTTGTTAATTAATACACAGGTGATGTATACAGTAACTTATGATTTGGTAATTAATATACAGGTGATGTACACTGTAACTTATGATTTGGTAATATACAGGTGATGTACACAGGTAACTTATGATTTGTTAATTAATATACAGGTGATGTACACAGGTAACTTATCATTTGTTAATTAATATACAGGTGATGTACACAGGTAACTTATCATTTGTTAATTAATATACAGGTGATGTACACAGGTAACTTATGATTTGTTAATATACAGGTGATGTACACAGGTAACTTATGATTTGTTAATTAATACACAGGTGATGTACACAGGTAACTTATGATTTGTTAATTAATATACAGGTGAAGTACACAGGTAACTTATGATTTGTTAATATACAGGTGAAATACACATGTAACAGGTGTAGAAACACAGGAACATGAAGAAGACTTACTGTTCTGTTGATTCTGACAACATTATGGCTAAGGCTGATACCAAGGTCAAAATCAGAGGTTAAGTTAGGACATGCTGCAGTTTTTATTTGTAGACATGTTTGCTGTAGCTGCAGGTTTCCATTATTAGAGTAGAGTTGAAGACATTCGTCTGGTATGTACACATCATCCTCTACGTGGTACATCCCTCGAATCTCTAGCTCCAGTTTTACAGGTTCTCGCTCAGTTGGTGTCACCCGTGCCAGGCACTGTATTTTTCCCTGATCTATATAACAAAAAGTGAATCTGGCTCACAAGTTGCTACGGTAATAACTTAACATAAGAAGTTTTAGTGCTCATGTTTACACCAGCAACCCTTGTACACAGGTCTGTTACATATGTACCCACATACAAATAAATATTTATCGCCCATATAGCTTGAAATGTGAAATGTCAGAAAAACCGACATGTTCAATCAACACAGGTACAGATTTCTATCAAATCACTGATGGCCTCTCTTACCAATGATCAACAACTCATGTTATATCATTTTATAATCAGCAACTTTGTTTGTTTCTCAAGCCTTCCATCGATTAACCAATCATACCAGATCAAACTTTTAGTGTACAATGTCATTGCAAAACTGTGCACTCTATACTTTGTCATGTGCTGACTACATGTCTGTCATAGAATTGTTGGTACAATTGTAAAGTTCCTCACACTGTATCTATGTAAAATTTCCTCCCAGTTTCTTTTATAATTTATACACACATCAAACGAAATAACTTCATTAACTAAGTGATCTATCCACGTAAAACAGAAGTGTTAATAGGATTACCTGTCAATGTGTAGCCAGGTGGTGTACAGGTGAAGGCTAGTGTTGAATCCTTGATGTAAGGGGGCACACCTAGGACCAACGACCCATATAGCGGGGATGGAGGCACAGAACAGGATAAGGCTAAAACCACAAATGTCCATCAGCTACATCAACTCTTTTTTGGATTTATTTCTCTCAAAAGTCAATAAACACATTTTAGATTGAATGATTTCAAACATCAAACTCGTACAGAAAGAAATATAGGTATGCGTTTTGTGGTGTTTTAATATAAATAAGATTTCAAGCTAGGTATGAGCAACTATTATGCTGCATGGATAAAACCACATAAACATATATATATAAATATACATAAAAAAGATAAAATCAACATGGTAGATGCATTTTACTAACTATTCCAGGACAAGCGGCCATCTCCAGGCAATTGTTTTTAATGTCTTGGTGACAACATTATGATGTAATTATATAGATAGTATAACCAAAGCGGAAGTAATTATGTTATTATCAATAACGCTAAATAAAATTAATTACACTGTACTTGGTTTTCGGACCAACTTTTCTAAAAAGAGATAGGAAGGGAGTTAATTGTTTTTGATGATTTTATTGTTGAACAGATGAGAGCATGTTCTTTTTAAACATTCAATCCAACCATTATCCATTTTCACATAAATTGCTTTAAAATGTGGAAAACTAAACAGATGAGGACCTGTTCTTTTTAAATTTTCAAACCAATCATTATCCATTTTCATATAAACTGATTCAAGATGTGGAAAACAATGTTTTATTGTGGTTCTTTGTCTTTGACTCACACTAATGAACTCATGCTTTAGTTTTATGTTATAGATATTACAGGAGAAAGCTTCATAGTGATGATTTTCCACACATTTTTTTTTCATTCAACCAAGAAAAGCATACAAGTTGAAGACCTTTTTTTACTCCAAAACAGATGAGGGAGAGCCTGAGAACCAAGTATTTTATATTTAGTTTTTTTGGCCAACACAATGGTGTAACACTAAACACTATATGATATATAGTAAATGGACATTTAGTAACGGTTTAAATAATTTTACAAATATATCCTCTTTGAAAGATATATCTCAAGGTTTAATTTCAAACTTACGATTACAAAAGGCCTCCTGGCCATCCCAGGCACCATCCTCCTGACAAACCCTCCGGGAGGTTCCATACAGCAGGTAACCACAGTAGCACTTGTACGTAGCCACAGCTAGATAGGTTGTGGATCCAAAGGAAACCAGTCCATTGTTGGGATGATGAAGAGGACCACAGTCCACCACTGTAATATCATAGGACACAAAATTGGTTCTATTGAGGATGACTGTCTTTAACCAATCATTCACTAATGAAAACTGACAAGGATTGACCAATCATTCACTAATGAAAACTGACAAGGATTGACCAATCATTCACTAATGAAAACTGACAAGGATTGACCAATCATTCACTAATGAAAACTGACAAGGATTGACCAATCATTCACTAATGAAAACTGACAAGGTAGAATTTCTCAAGTTACAATTGTGATTAATAAGGAACATTGTGCAAAATACTGAACAAGCAAACAACAAGTAATAATATGTCTGAGGATACAACAATTACCATTGGACATTACTCGCTAGTGGTGTCATGGTAAAGTGTTGGTGTATCTAGTAGCTAGGATACAACAATTACCCTTGGACATTGTTTCCAAGTGGTGTCATGGTAAAGAGTTGGTGTATCGAGTAGGATTCAACAATTACCCTTGGACATTGCTCCCTATAGTTGTGTCACAGTAAAGAGTTGGTATATCTAGTAGGATACAACAATCACCCTTGGACATTACTCCCTAGTGGTGTCATGGTAAAGAGTTGGTATATCTAGTAGGATACAACAATTACCGTTAGACATTACTCCCTAGTGGTGTCATGGTAAAGAGTTGGTATATCTAGTAGGATACAACAATCACCCTTGGACATTGTTTCCAAGTGGTGTCATGGTAAAGAGTTGGTGTATCGAGTAGGATTCAACAATTACCCTTGGACATTACTCTCTACTGGTGTCGTGGTAAAGAGTTGGAATATCTTGTAGAATACAATAATTACCCTTGGACATTACTATCTAGTGGTGTCATGGTAAAGAGTTGGTGTATCTAGTAGGATACAACAATCACCCTTGGACATTACTATCTAGTGGTGTCATGGTAAAGAGTTGTTGTATCTAGTAGGATACAACAATCACCCTTGGACATTACTATCTAGTGGTGTCATGGTAAAGAGTTGGTATATCTAGTAGGATACAACAATCACCCTTGGACATTACTATCTAGTGGTGTCATGGTAAAGAGTTGGTGTATCTAGTAGAATACAACAATTACCCTTGGACATTGCTCCCTAGTGGTGTCATGGTAAAGAGTTGGTGTATCTAGTAAGATACAACAATCACCCTTGGACATTACTATCTAGTGGTGTCATGGTAAAGAGTTGGTATATCTAGTAGGATACAACAATCACCCTTGGACATTACTATCTAGTGGTGTCATGGTAAAGAGTTGGTGTATCTAGTAAGATACAACAATTACCCTTGGACATTACTCTCTACTGGTGTCATGGTAAAGAGTTGGTGTATCTAGTAGAATACAACAATCACCCTTGGACATTACTATCTACTGGTGTCATGGTAAAGAGTTGGTGTATCTAGTAGGATACAACAATCACCCTTGGACATTACTATCTAGTGGTGTCATGGTAAAGAGTTGTTGTATCTAGTAGGATACAACAATCACCCTTGGACATTACTATCTAGTGGTGTCATGGTAAAGAGTTGGTATATCTAGTAGGATACAACAATCACCCTTGGACATTACTATCTAGTGGTGTCATGGTAAAGAGTTGGTGTATCTAGTAGAATACAACAATTACCCTTGGACATTGCTCCCTAGTGGTGTCATGGTAAAGAGTTGGTGTATCTAGTAAGATACAACAATCACCCTTGGACATTACTATCTAGTGGTGTCATGGTAAAGAGTTGGTATATCTAGTAGGATACAACAATCACCCTTGGACATTACTATCTAGTGGTGTCATGGTAAAGAGTTGGTGTATCTAGTAAGATACAACAATTACCCTTGGACATTACTCTCTACTGGTGTCATGGTAAAGAGTTGGTGTATCTAGTAGAATACAACAATCACCCTTGGACATTACTATCTACTGGTGTCATGGTAAAGAGTTGGTGTATCTAGTAGAATACAACAATCACCCTTGGACATTACTATCTAGTGGTGTCATGGTAAAGAGTTGGTGTATCGAGTAGGATTCAACAATTACCCTTGGACATTACTCTCTACTGGTGTCGTGGTAAAGAGTTGGAATATCTTGTAGAATACAATAATTACCCTTGGACATTACTATCTAGTGGTGTCATGGTAAAGAGTTGGTGTATCTAGTAGGATACAACAATCACCCTTGGACATTACTATCTAGTGGTGTCATGGTAAAGAGTTGGTGTATCTAGTAGGATACAACAATCACCCTTGGACATTACTATCTAGTGGTGTCATGGTAAAGAGTTGGTGTATCTAGTAGAATACAACAATTACCCTTGGACATTACTATCTAGTGGTGTCATGGTAAAGAGTTGGTGTATCTAGTAGAATACAACAATTACCCTTGGACATTGCTCCCTAGTGGTGTCATGGTAAAGAGTTGGTGTATCTAGTAAGATACAACAATCACCCTTGGACATTACTATCTAGTGGTGTCATGGTAAAGAGTTGGTATATCTAGTAGGATACAACAATCACCCTTGGACATTACTATCTAGTGGTGTCATGGTAAAGAGTTGGTGTATCTAGTAAGATACAACAATTACCCTTGGACATTACTCTCTACTGGTGTCATGGTAAAGAGTTGGTGTATCTAGTAGAATACAACAATCACCCTTGGACATTACTATCTACTGGTGTCATGGTAAAGAGTTGGTGTATCTAGTAGAATACAACAATCACCCTTGGACATTACTCTCTACTGGTGTCATGGTAAAGAGTTGGTGTATCTAGTAGGATACAACAATTACCCTTGGACATTACTATATAGTGGTGTCATGGTAAAGAGTTGGTGTATCTAGTAGAATACAACAATCACCCTTGGACATTACTCTCTACTGGTGTCATGGTAAAGAGTTGGTGTATCTAGTAGGATACAACAATTACCCTTGGACATTACTATCTACTGGTGTCATGGTAAAGAGTTGGTGTATCTAGTAGAATACAACAATCACCCTTGGACATTACTATCTAGTGGTGTCATGGTAAAGAGTTGGTGTATCTAGTAGAATACAACAATTACCCTTGGACATTACTCTCTACTGGTGTCATGGTAAAGAGTTGGTGTATCTAGTAGAATACAACAATCACCCTTGGACATTACTCTCTACTGGTGTCATGGTAAAGAGTTGGCGATGTCGTAGTATTCCAATTGTTTCCAATTTCAAGTGTGATTGGAAGTTGAAATGGAGTGCTACTGGGCTGTCGCTGTGTTGTGTGATTGGCGTGGATGTTCAAAGTAATGGATCTAAGTTCACATTAAACTACCCCAATGTATTATACATAAGGGGCAGGTGACTAGGTCAACAAGAATTTGAGAATGTAACAACCTCAAGTCAGCATATGCCCAAATTTATAACAGTATTTGCTGATGGTGCATTTTCAATATAGACTGTGCAACTGCATTATTGCACCTGATGCATACCGAGTAGCTCTATCCTGATCATGCTAAGTAAGCGGAGTCAGGCTTCTTCAAAGAGTGCTGTAGCTTATTAAAAGCCTGGTTAGTTTTGGTGTAAACTGCATGAGAGATTTTGTGGGAAATACAAAAACACACTGACTGGGAAAAAATATGATGTGCTGTTTATGTTGTGAAGGGAACCATGTATGCATATTTTGACAGTCATCCTCCGAGTGTATTTGTTGTCGTGTGCTGTCCAAGTGGTAAATGTGCATAGTATCTGTTGTCGTGCGCGGTCCAAATGGTAAATATGCATAGTATCTGTTGTCATGCGAGGCAGTGTCTTTTTACTCAGTCAGTTTGTAAGCAAACAGGAAGTCTCTAATTTGCCAAATTTTTAGCCATTTGATCACCATTTGATGTCGTAGTATTCCAATTGTTTCAAATTTCAAGTGTGATTGAAAGTTGAAATGGAGTGCTACATGTACTGGGCTGTCGCTGTGTTGTCTGATTGGCGTGGATCAGAACACATGCCAAGCAGACAACATGCCAATCAGACGACAGACGACACACGCCAGACAATTTTGGATCTGTCAAACTGTACCTTTACACGTTGGTGCTACTCCAGTCCACTGAAAGTCGCCAGAACCCAAGTTCCTCTGACAGAACCTGGTCTTACAACTTGTTGGTTGGTAGCCTTTGTTACATTCATAGGTGGCCTGGGACCCCGCTGTCTTATTGTTGGCCCAAACTCTTCCATTGAGAGGAGAGGCAAGATCTGAGCATGTTTGTACTGTAACAAATAGGAACACGTCATCTATTAACCAATCAAGATCTGAGCATGTTTGTACTGTAACAAATAGGAATAGGACATCTATTAACCAATCAAGATCTGAGCATGTTTGTACTGTTACAAATAGGAACACGTCATCTATTGACCAATCAAGATCTGAGCATGTTTGTACTGTAACAAATAGTAACAGGACATCTATTTACCAATCAAGATCTGAGCATGTTTGTACTGTTACAAATAGGAACACGTCATCTATTAACCAATCAAGATCTGAGCATGTTTGTACTGTAACAAATAGTAACAGGACATCTATTTACCAATCAAGATCTGAGCATGTTTGTACTGTTACAAATAGGAACACGTCATCTATTAACCAATCAAGATCTGAGCATGTTTGTACTCTAACAAATAGTAACAGGACATCTATTTACCAATCAAGTTTGAACATATCAGTACAGTGGACCCGCAATAATCAAGACACTGATAGTCCGGACACAATCTGGACGGAAATGTCCGGGAAAGGATTTCCATTACATTCTTTGTACTCACCAGTCCCGAAATTCTAATTCCAAATTCAGAACTACATGTGACAACCTGTACTTATACAATGTACTACACATGACAACCTGTACTTATACTAAACATGACAACCTGTACTTATACTAAACATGACAACCTGTACTTATACTAAACATGACAACCTGTACTTATACTAAACATGACAACCTGTACTTACAATAAACATGACGATCTGTACTTATACTAAACATGACAACCTGTACTTACAATAAACATGACAACATGTACTTATACTGAACATAACAACCTGTACTTATACTGAACATAACAACCTGTTATTACACTAAACATGACAACATGTACTTATACTAAACATGGCAACCTGTACTAATACTAAACATGACAACCTGTACTTATACTAAACATGACAACATGTACTTATACTAAACATGACAACCTGTACTAATACTAAACATGACAACCTGTACTTATACTAAACATGGCAACCTGTACTTATACTAAACATGACAACCTGTACTTATACTAAGCATGACGATCTGTACTTATACTAAACATGACAACCTGTACTTATACTAAACATGGCAACCTGTACTAATACTAAACATGACAACATGTACTTATACTAAACATGACGATCTGTACTTATACTAAACATGACAACCTGTACTTATACTAAACGTGACAACCTGTACTTATACTTAACATTACAACATGTACTTACAATAAACATGACGATCTGTACTTATACTAAACATGACAACATGTACTTACACTGACAGCTTGTGATAGTGTGATTCCACTGTCCGTTTTTCTGACAATGGACAGGGCTGCTAGCATCTGGAAGTCTACCCCAAGGACAGGTCACATACACAAATGTTCCAGCAATGTAACTTCCATCAGGTAACAACACAGAATCAGCCATCATCTGACCAACCTCCGATACTTTGAATGCTTGGCATGTAACTAAATCAGACAATATCTCAAAATTAAGATTTTCAAAAAAAAAGAAAGAAAGAAAAAACAAACTTGATAAACAAGGTATAACAAGACCTTTCTTGTTACAGGTTAGATTTGACATTGTTAGATTTTACAGAGTCACCAGAATGTTATACACAATGCTGCCATGAAAATAATAAGAAAATATAACTTTAATCTCAACAGCATTTTCTCAATTTTGGATGACTGTTTATAATATTCAAGACACAGCTCTGTAACAAATGTGATGCCCTACAAATAGTAGGCAGTATGTTAATCATTATTCATACCTATACAAGACACAGCTCTGTAACAAATGCGATGCCCTACAAATAGTAGGCAGTATTTTAATCATTATTCATACCTATACAAGACACATTAGGTACAAGCAGGCCCATTTTGGTAAAGACCCAGTCGTCCCCAGTGTAGAGCTTGTAACCAGGCTGGCACAAACATCTGTATCCACCATCGAAGTTGGAACATTGATGATCACAAATATGATTCTTTTCACACTCATTTACATCTGTAATGTATAAACATCAGTGTAAGACAACAGCCGGCATATACACATGAATGTCATACGAATGTCAATTACAACACACAAGCAAAATTACTTAAAGTGTCAGCTAATTGTTTTAAATGAGAGTTAAATATCAGTATAAAACCTCCGATCAGATACTATTACAATCTCAAAGTGAAGGAAAACAATTTAACATAGACAAAAGTTTTACAACAATTAGCTACAGTCAATAAGAGAAAAGATGATCTGGAATATATATCAGAAGTATATATCAACACACCACCTGGAATATTTACATCATCTTGTGTATTTATCATATTATCAGCAAGTAAACTATCTCACCAAAGTTTATAGCTTGACTATAACACCAAACTACCATTATGTGTTACAATAGTCTGCATGCCTCAAGTTAAAGTAAACCATATGTCATATAAACCGGGTAATTAATATGTTACATTTAACATTTGTCATACTCCAAACATTTGTCCAGCAACACTTGGCAGTTACACAGGATTCAGTAATAGATGTACATCTAAAGAGACAAAGAAATCATGAGGAGGAAATTCACATTGGAAAATGCTGGCAGTAAAAGAGGTTACAATAGAAACAATACAAGTTTTACTCTACCCGAACTGCCACTGTTATATAAAGAAGGAAATATATAGTGTTTATATAAATATATATAATAACATATGAAATCTAGAGAGATCCTAGTTCCAAAATCAGAAGAATGAAAGGAGCTTGACAGTATCAACAGTGTAAAACATGCCATCATTAACAGTACACAATACATACAGGCAGAAAGTGAATCATCAGGTCTATATCAGTAGGCCAATCAGGCTGTTCATCAGTGGTCACACATCCAAACAAATCTGTGATCCGTCCCATGCATTGTGTGTATGGGTGTGGTACTACATAAACACAACAGTCTACAACTCAGCTAACGCGCGGAGATACATGCACTACTGTATTATACAAGCAGGAATCGATGTGTTACCTGCATAACCTACAAACCAACTGTTCTTACCTTTTACATGGGTGTCTACAGAGAAAACCAACCTTACGCTTCATTTACCACTTCTACTGTATAACAATTTAACATTGATACACTACATATTGTCAGTGTTTGTTATCGAGGGTGAGGATATATTATTCTTTAATACTTAATCGTTCTCTTTATTCCTAAAGTGGTTGGTCAGTGACAAATGAAACAAGCATACTGGGTATATTGCTAAAGGAATACATGTCCTCTACTGGCCCCCGCTAACAATATTAAGTGACCTTGACCTTGACCCAAATGTCCTTTATCAGTGTGTGAAGTTTGATCAAAATCCCTCAAGGAATGAAGCCACTAGAGGCAAGAGCACAAACAAACTTTGGCATTACATACATACGAGATGGACGGAAAGGAAACTTTTAGTCTGTCAGTCAGAACATACACACAGGCTAGTTCTTAGGGCAAGGAACTTCAAGTTATCACGTTTTAAGATTTCAACTGATGATCAAGAAATCATTTGAAACTTGAAAGCTGATTCAAATAGAAAGAGACAAAAGGAAATGCAGATGTGAAGATTTGTGTATAAAATCAGTTTCAATTGACATCTAAATACCCAAACTTATTTAAACACTATATAAGACCTACATCTGTAAGAGTAGATGGATAGTGTAGATATATATTCATCAGTCAGGGCTATCACATGGAGATTTTCTGTAAGAAGATATATGTAGATATGGTGAGCTTACCAACACAGTCTTTGAAGGTATCCTCCAGGTTGTCTCCCTTGTACCAGCCTTGATGACAGTCACAGTAATACTCGCCTGGGAGGTTACGACAGGTACTGTTGGTCTTATTACAGGTATTGTCACTGTCAGATTTACACTCGTCTATATCTGGGGCATAAAAATTGATATAAATCACCATACTGTTGTCACTGTCAGATTTACACTCGTCTATATCTGGGGTACAAAAATTAATATAAATCACCAAACTGTTGTCACTGTCAGATTTACACTCGTCTATATCTGAGGTACAAGAATTAATATAAATCACCACACTGTTGTCACTGTCAGACACTCGTCTATATCTGGGGTACAAAAATTAATATAAATCACCACACTGTTGTCACTGTCACACTTGTCTATATCTGGGGTACAAAAATTAATATAAATCACCAAACTGTTGTCACTGCACTTGTCTATTGCTGGGGTACAAAAATTAATATAAATCACCATACTGTTGTCACTGTCAGATTTACACTCGTCTATATCTGGGGTACAAAAATTAATATAAATCACCACACTGTTGTCACTGTCAGACACTCGTCTATATCTGGGGTACAAAAATTAATATAAATCACCAAACTGTTGTCACTGTCACACTTGTCTATATCTGGGACACAAAAAATAATATAAATCACCAAACTACTCGTCTATATCTGGGGTACAAAAATTAATATAAATCACCACACTGTTGTCACTGTCAGATTTACACTCGTCTATATCTGGGGTACAAAAATTAATATAAATCACCAAACTGTTGTCACTGCACTTGTCTATTGCTGGGGTACAAAAATTAATATAAATCACCATACTGTTGTCACTGTCAGATTTACACTCATCTATATCTGGGGTACAAGAATTAATATAAATCACCACACTGTTGTCACTGTCAGACACTCGTCTATATCTGGGGTACAAAAATTAATATAAATCACCAAACTGTTGTCACTGTCACACTTGTCTATATCTGGGACACAAAAAATAATATAAATCACCAAACTGTTGTCACTGTCAGACACTCAATTATATCTGGGGTACAAAAATTAATATAAATCACCACACTGTTGTCACTGTCAGATTTACACTCGTCTATATCTGGGGTACAAAAATTAATATAAATCACCAAACTGTTGTCAATGTCAGACACTCGTCTATATCTGGGGTACAAAAATTAATATAAATCACCAAACTGTTGTCACTGTCACACTTGTCTATATCTGGGACACAAAAAATAATATAAATCACCAAACTGTTGTCACTGTCAGACACTCAATTATATCTGGGGTACAAAAATTAATATAAATCACCACACTGTTGTCATTGTCAGATTTACACTCGTCTATATTGTGGGTACAAAAATTAATATAAATCACCAAACTGTTGTCACTGTCAGACACTCGTCTATATCTGGGGTACAAAAATTAATATAAATCACCACACTGTTGTCACTGTCAGATTTACACTCATCTATATCTGGGGCACAAAAATTAATATAAATCACCACACTGTTGTCACTGTCAGATTTACACTCGTCTATATCTGGGGTACAAAAATTAATATAAATCACCACACTGTTGTCACTGTCAGACACTCGTCTATATCTGAGGCAAAAAAATTAATATAAATCACCACACTGTTGTCACTGTCAGACACTCAATTATATCTGGGGTACAAAAATTAATATAAATCACCACACTGTTGTCACTGTCAGACACTCGTCTATATCTGGGGTACAAAAATTAATATAAATCACCAAAGTGTTGTCACTGTCAGACACTCGTCTATATCTGGGGTACAAAAATTAATATAAGCCACCACAATGTTTTCTCTCAAAGTCTAAATACTTTGAATGGCCTTTACGTTTGATATATCCTCACCTACACACATAGGAATGTCTTTATCATACTCTCCCCTCAGATTACACCGAACAGTGTTCGGTACTCCAGGCGGCAGTCTGTATCCCTTATCACACACAATCTGGATTGTCTCCCCTCCTACAGGCTGATGAAGCACTGTCGTGTTGATTCTGCCATTAAATATTTCCAACTCTTGGCAAAGTGGAGCTAGATAAAATTATAATAAAGTTCAATCAAATACATAGGTATGTTTATAGTTGATTACAGTCAATATTTTCTAAGTTTAAGCAACACGACACCCTTCAAAAAGGAATAATTTTGGAACTGGCTGAAAAATTTAGCCTTTATTAAATATATATGTATGCCTAATCAAGGATTTTGACACATTCTAAAACCAAACAATACAATGTTTTGAAGGCATTATAAGCATGCCTGGTATATGATAAACTATAAAATACATCTCTACTTACGAGCACAGTAAGGAGCTGGACTGGACCACAGGCCCTCTGCTGTACAATAGGCCATAGAAGCATTCATCATGCGGAAGTGTTCAGTACAGCTAAAGGTTACGATAGTACCATATTGAAAATCCCCCATTGGGAGAGTATCTAGATGGGAATTTACACCATTTGATACTTTTGGACATGTCAACTCTGTAAAGAGAGAAAATTCTATTATCCATAATATCAAATAATTTTAGTATTAATCGAGAACTGCTTGTTTCAATGGACATATAGTCCATCCAAACAAAGTGGAGACAATACCTTTACAGGATGGAGTCTGCTCCCATCCAGTTTCTGTACACCTCACTGGGGAACTGCCCTGAAGGATGTAACCAAGATCACACCTGTAGACTGCCACTCCGTTATATAAGGTAGAGTTCACACTTAAGAGACCTCCATGGGGCGGAATAGTAGGAGATCTACAGTCATACACTGAAAGTATACATCACAAAAGTGTTATATATTGATGATAAAGCTATACAATAGAAGACAGTTTATCTCACTTATTATCTCCATAGTTACATGTAATCATCTCCAAAGTTACATGTAATCATCTCCATAGTTACATGTAATCATCTCCATAGTTACATGTAATCATCTCCATAGTTACATGTAATCATCTCCATAGTTACATGTAATCACTGTATATAGATGATAACCAGAGTATCAACATTGCTCAGTGCTCTCTGAATTCCAAAAGTACCTTAAACATGATTGATGCTCTCCAATAGAAAGTAGAACTGTCGTCCAGAGGGCCAACTCATACCCCCGCCACTCTGGTGAAGATTTTCCATCAAAAACCTGTTTTTAGTCAACGGGTTACCATGGCAACCTAAATTTGTGGGGGGAAAACCTGCATGCATATGTACACATTATGAGTCCCTATCGTTTCATTGTATTTCAAATGATATAGGTTGACAGCTATATAAGGAGATGTCCGAGTTGTCTTGTTTTCCACAAGAATATGGGTATTGAAACCTGGTAACCATGGAAACCAAAAATTCTGTAGAGAAATATCATGCATGACATTTACACATGGTTCCTATCACTCCTGTGTAGTTTGACTTGAAACAGTTCACACGTATATGAGGAGTTGACTGGAAAAAATTCCCCCTCACCCAAAAACGAAGTATAGTGACCTGGTTACTATGGTAACCACAAAATTACAACATGTTATAGATTACGCACATCTACAATGTAAAAGGGTTATTGCCATAAAGTTTCGTTGAAATTCCCTCAGTAGTTTAGGAAGAGTAGCTGGTACATTGTTGTGTCTACAGACGGACGACCTGATTCCAGTATACCCCCCCTAACTTTGTTGCTGGGGGGGTATAATTAAATCACCATTGATAAGGTAATAATGAAATTTATTGCAGGAAATGCCTGATCAATAACAACATACTGAACCACATTCATCTATATCACCTAAATCCAGAGAGCTCACCTTTACACCGGGGGGAGGGTGCAGACCACACCCCTCCTATATCACAGACACGTGGGTTGGGTAGGTCTAAAAAGTACCCTGTATCACAGTTATAGTTGACCACAGCTCCCAGTCTGGCACTTGTTGTGTCCACTTTGACATTATTGGACAGTGGAAGTAGACTAGGACAATCTGTAGGAAAGAATGTGGTCAGTGGTCAATATCTAGTACACAGGGTTTACTCGTATTTCCCATGCACACCTGTCAAACTGGAAAACTGGAGATCTCCAGTTTCGCAAAACAAGATATTTTTGGTTTGTTACTTAAATCCAATCATTTTTTTTACATACTGTGATCCACTCATTTCTAAAGATCAAGCATATTTATTCTAGGCAAGTTATAACAATAGAATCTGATCATGACCTTATCATAAGCTGGAATCTGACCTTACCATAACATGACCTTACTTCAAGCTTGAAATTGACCTTACCATGAACTGGGACATGACCTTATCGAAAGTCTAACAAAACCTAACAGTAAACTGGGACATGACCTTACCAAAAGTCTGTACGTGACCTAACAGTAAACTGAGACATGACCTTACCACAAGTTAGTGCATGACCTTAATTACCAGAAACTGAGACATGACCTTACCTTAAGCTTAAACATGACCTTACTATAAACTGGGACATGACCTTATCAAGAGACACGACCTTATTGTAAGTCGGTACATGACCTTAACATAAACTGGGCCATGACCTTACTGTAAATCTGTACATGACCTTACCATAAACTGTGACATGACCTTACTGTAAGTCAGTACACGACCTTACCATAAACTGTGACATGACCTTACTGTAAGTCAGTACATGACCTTACCATAAACTGTGACATGACCTTACCGTAGGTCAGTACATGACCTTACCATAAACTGGGACATGACCTTACTGTAAGTCTGTACATGACCTTACCATAAACTGTGACATGACCTTACTGTAAGTCTGTACATGACCTTACCATAAACTGGGACATGACCTTACTGTAAGTCTGTACATGACCTTACCATAAACTGGGACATGACCTTACCATAAACTGGGACATGACCTTACTGTAAGTCTGTACATGACCTTACCATAAACTGGGACATGACCTTACCATAGGTCAGTACATGACCTTACCATAAACTGGGACATGACCTTACTGTAAGTCTGTACATGACCTTACCATAAACTGTGACATGACCTTACCATAAACTGGGACATGACCTTACCGTAGGTCTGTACATGACCTTTAACCATAAACTGGGCCATGACGTTACTGTATGTCGGTACATGACCTTACCGTAGGTCAGTACATAAACTTACCGTATGAGATTTGTGCGTGCCATCCTCTGTAAGACACATCAGAATCAGAAGAAAATTTGACCAAAAGAAAACCAGTATTAGACCTGATTGAGTTTGGTTGAAGCTTGCCGGAGAATACTGCTGGCTGATTGTCATGAGAACTTGAATTAAATACCTGTAACAAATCACAACAGAAACTAAAGATCTGCTTATGTAGATTCTCACAGTCATTCATTCATTGATGTTTTTAAATGTGGTCTGGATGTTTAATCATGATATCTATTCATCTATGAAGCGTCTATGGAGACAATACATACTTTTGTAATTTACATACATATCTCTACAAACAGAGCCTATCAAACAATTCCAACTTACTGTTACAATATCAAATTGTGACTCTGTATGAAAGTTAGCACCAAAGATGAGAGTGAGGTCACGGTGGTAGGGGTCTTGTATGGCCCACGAACAGTCCACACCCAGGGGATAGCTCTCTACCCCATACCCTGGAGACGTAATTTCCACAGCCCCACGGGTAAGCAACAGGTCACATCCTAAACAAAATTCAAGTATCATGGATTTTTTTATTTTTCAAGCAATTGAATAAGAATTTTGTTATGTTATGCAGTTCTACAATTTAATACAGTCCTTCAGCAGTAATATTATTCATTGCATAACATATAGGACAAAGCTTAAAGTGTTTAGAGGTATTTTCACTAATAGACATTTTATATATCTCAATGTCACCACACCTATAATACACAGTCTTGGATGAGATTTTAGTAGTTTGGCTGTAAATGAAACTTACCAATTGTCATTGAAGAATGACAGAGCGTTACCTGAATAAAAGGTTCTTTTCTGAATCATAGGCTGATTTAAGCTTAACACTTATCTGAATTGTTGTTAGCTTGATTTATACCGAATCATAGGTTGTTATGCCCTTACCTGATATATAAGTTGCATTGAAACCTGACAAAGCCTTCCCACCAGAGTTTGTGACAAGTCGAAGGAACAGACTGCTTCCTCTACTGACCAGCACACGGTGGACATCTTGTCCTGAGTAACGACCATATAAGGGTCCACTGTCATCAACACCTTCACGAACCTCCACCCAATCTACAGTCTCCTCCAAGGAAAACTCCACAAACTACAAGAAAAACATACTTTACAAAATATATACCTGGTAGATATATACATGTGCCATATAAATCAGGCTTAAGTGAAGCAAAATCTCCAAAATACACTTGGATTGTTTGAGTGGAAATCAGCAAAATATGAAATCTGAAATATTTCTTTCTAAACTTAACTTGCCAGTAATGAGATGCTACCCTTGCCGGTCTGGTTTCACTAGAAACTTCCAGGTGATATTTACCTGTAATGAGATAAACTGGCCAGCCTTGATTTCACAAAGAAGACTAAGTTGATATTTACCTGTAACGAGATGATCTGGACAACCTGGTTTCAGTAGAAATTTTCAGGTGATATTTACCTGTAATGAGAGGATACCCTGACCAGCCTTGATTTCACAAGGAAGATCCAGGTGATAAATACTTGTAACGAGACAACATCCTTGTTAGCCTGGTTTTCACTAGGAAGATCCAGGTGATATTTACCTGTAACGAGACGACACCTTGGCCAGCCTGGATGACCCAATCACAGATAAGATTTGGAGGATAACTCTTGGGGAAGTCAGGTGAAGAAAACCAGTTTTCAGCAGTGTCCGCAACCAGGCTTCCACCACACGAACTTATCACCACTACAATTACACAAATTACAACATTGGTCAGACAGTTATCACCACTACAATTACACAAATTACAACATTGGTCAGACAGTTATCACCACTACAATTACACAAATTACAACATTGGTCAGACAGTTATCACCACTACAATTACACAGATTACAACATTGGTCAGACAGCTATCACCACTACAATTACACAAATTACAACATTGGTCAGACAGTTATCACCACTACAATTACAACATTGGTCAGACAGTTATCACCACTACAATTACACAAATTACAACATTGGTCAGACAGTTATCACCACTACAATTACACAAATTACAACATTGGTCAGACAGTTATCACCACTACAATTACACAAATTACAACATTGGTCAGACAGTTATCACCACTACAATTACACAAATTACAACATTGGTCAGACAGTTATCACCACTACAATTACACAAATTACAACATTGGTCAGACAGCTATCACCACTACAATTACACAGATTACAACATTGGTCAGATGATTGGTCAGATTGGTGAACGGGTTACCACGGCAACCTAAATTTGTGGGGTAAAACCTGCATGCATATGTACACATTATGAGTCCCTAACATTCCTGCGTATTTCAAATGAAATCGGTTGATAGCTATATAGGAGTTGTCCACAAGAATATGGGTATTGAAACCTGGTAACCATGGAAACCAAAAGTTCTGTAGAGAAATATCATGCATGACATTTACACATGGTTCCTATCACTCCTGTGTAGTTTGACTTGAAGCAGTTCACACGTATATGAGGAGTTGACTGGACAAAATTCCCCCTCACCCAAAAACGAAGTATAGTGACCTGGTTACCATGGTAACCACAAAATAACAACATGATATTAATTACGCACATCTACAATGTATAAGGGTTATTGCCATAAAGTTTCTTTAAAATTCCCTCAGAAGTTTAGGATAAGTAGCCGGTACATCGTTGTGTCTACAGACGGACGAACGGATAGAAACTGAATCATTTACATCATACAACTTGATGTAATTGATGGCTGGTACCAATAGATGAACCCTTTATATCATACAACTTGATGTAATTGATGGCTGGTACAAATAACTGAACCCTTTATATAGTACAATTTGATGTAATTGATGGCTGGTACCAATAACTGAACCCTTTACATCATACAACTTGATGTAATTGATGGCTGGTACAAATAACTGAACCCTTTATATAGTACAATTTGATGTAATTGATGGCTGGTACCAATAACTGAACCCTTTACATCATACAGTTTGATGTAATTGATGGCTGGTACCAATAACTGAACCCTTTATATCATACAGTTTGATGTAATTGATGGCTGGTACCAATAACTGAACCCTTTACATCATACAATTTGATGTAATTGATGGCTGGTACCAATAACTGAACCCTTTATATCATACAGTTTGATGTAATTGATGGCTGGTACCAATAACTGAACCCTTTATATCATACAACTTGATGTAATTGATGGCTGGTACCAATAGATGAACCCTTTATATCATACAGTTTGATGTAATTGAAGGGTGGGACCCTGTACAGTTTGGACTCTATGCCATCATCAATCTGAGAACAGGTTTGAGGAGTCCTGGTGGTACATATAACTGTCAGACCACATACAGAGATGATATTCTATAAACAGTCTGTTGTATGATAAACATCATACACTATTTGCACTTTAACAACCCTGACCTAAAACATGGTGAATCATACACACCTCTTCACGCCCCATTACATCAGTCATTATCTATAAGTTAGGTAACATGAAATTAAAATTTGATTTACTAACCACATTCAGTGAAACAGAATAAAAATAATTAGAGATTTTGTTATTGTTTGATAAATTCATTGATAAAACATTACCATGATTTTCTTCACTTAAAAGATATCTTGCCCGCTCAGCACCTACATGTATAACAGTTTCACACTTTTAACTCCGTCTGTTGTGTTACAAGGTTACAAGTTTAACAATTCTGTCTATTGTCTTACAACTTTAACTCTGTCTCTAATGTGTTTCCAGTTCTCCTCTGTTTTCTCTCTATTGTATTGCATGTCCCCCCCCCCCCCCCCCCCCCCCCCCCCCCACACTTATTGTATAACAAATTCTCCCCAATCCATTGAATTATGAGTTCTCCCACATTATTTGATAATGAGTTTTCCCCTGTTGATTATATAACAAGTTCTCCCCCCTATATTTATAATAGTTAGGTTCTTCCCCCCTCCCCTTCTATTGTCAACTGAGTTCTCCCCTGTCTGTTGTATAACGAGTCCCCCCTCCCCATTGTATAATGAGTTCTCCCCTGTCTGTTGTATAACGAGTCCCCCCTCCCCATTGTATAATGAGTTCTCCCCTGTCTGTTGTATTACGAGTCCCCCCTCCCCATTGTATAATGAGTTCTCCCCCATTTATTGTACAACATGTTCTCCCCATCTATTGTATAATGAGTTCTCCCTCGGCTATTGTATAACGAGTTTTCCCTCGGCTATTGCATAACGAGTTTTCCCTGGGCTATTTTATAACGAGTTCTCCCCCAGCTATTGTATAATGAGTTCTCCCTCGGCTAATGAAAAACGAGTTCTCCCTCAGCTATTGTATAACGAGTTCTCCCTCAGCTATTGTATAATGAGTTCTCCCTCGGCTAATGAAAAACGAGTTCTCCCTCAGCTATTGTATAAGGAGTTCTCCCTCAGCTATTGTATAATGAGTTATCCCTCGGCTATTGTATAACGAGTTTTCCCTGGGCTATTGCATAACGAGTTTTCCCTCGGCTATTGCATAACGAGTTTTCCCTGGGCTATTTTATAACGAGTTCTCCCCCAGCTATTGTATAATGAGTTCTCCCTCGGCTAATGAAAAACGAGTTCTCCCTCAGCTATTGTATAACGAGTTCTCCCTCGGCTATTGTATAACGAGTTCTCCCTCAGCTATTGTATGATGAGTTCTCCCTCGGCTAATGAAAAACGAGTTCTCCCTCGCCTATTGTATAACGAGTTCTCCCTCGGCTATTTGAGTTCTCCCCGTCTATTGTGTAACCTATTCCTCCCCACCCCCACCCTCCCTCCTACATCTATTTGTTCAACAGAAATTACAAAAAAATAAAATTTTAACTCATTCAACCTTGTCTTTTGTTAATCTAGCAAACTTAGTTCACTCTGATACGACTTTACTGGTTGTAGTCACATCATGTTTTCAATCAATGGTTTATTCAGGCAAAACTATTTAGATGAAATAAAATCATGCCAACTTATAAAGCAGTCTGATATATCCTAGTCACAATTAAATGTGACAAGTGTCCATTGTTTATCACCTGAGAGATCACACAGAAACAAGCTTGTTTACACCACATCAATGTAATCTATGATTAGTATTTATAATGTTGACACACTCCGTACACTGTTTCAGGAAACCTACATCCAATATGAAAAACCCAGTATACATTGGATAAAGTTTGATAAAGTTCTCATGCAAACATAAAATGAAGTGTACAGTAAATGGGCACATTCTGTCATCAAACTCTAGTAAGATATCGCCAGAACATTAATGTGGACCTGTATATGCTTCAGTTTTTGACATGTTTACAATCTTGTAATCAAGATTGCATCATGTGCACTTGACATCAGTAATATATGTAGACAAACATTACCTCCTTGCTCTAAATAAAATGGTACCATTTTGGGCACAATATCAATTACACAGGCATATGTTACATCAGAAATACCTATCAAAGGAATTGTATCTTACATACCTATTTTATAGGATGGTTGGTTATACAAATCACACGAAAGTGGGACGGATTGGTTATACAAATCAGACAAAGTGGGACGGATTGGTTATACAAATCAGAAGAAAGTGGGACGAATTGGTTATACAAATCAGACGAAAGTGGGACGGATTGGTTATACAAATCAGAAGAAAGTGGGACGAATTGGTTATACAAATCAGACAAAGTGGGACGGATTGGTTATACAAATCAGACGAAAGTGGGACGGATTGGTTATACAAATCAGACGAAAGTGGGACGGATTGGTTATACAAATCAGAAGAAAGTGGGACGAATTGGTTATACAAATCAGACAAAGTGCGACGAATTGGTTATACAAATCAGACAAAGTGGGACTGATAGGTTATACAAATCAGACAAAGTGGGACGGATTGGTTATACAAATCAGACAAAGTGGGACGAATTGGTTATACTAATCAGACGAAAGTTGGACGAATTGGTTATACAAATCACACGAAAGTTGGACGAATTGGTTATCCCTTTGCCACATGTAAGCGCCTCTGGACGCCTTTACCCCTTGCCACATGTAAGCGCATCTCGACGCCTCTGCATTATCTCCATGTAAGCGCTTCTCGACGCCTCTACGTTATCTCAATGTAAGCGCCTCTCGACGCCATGCCGGTTCGGTAAACTTAGACATGGAAAATCCCGTGATTGAGAGCGACACCTATCTGGAAATCCCTGATACTATTTTAAGAAGATATCAATGCATCGACCAATCAGATTTGTACACGTCATTCATACGAAAGTTTTTGAATAAATTAACCTAGAAAGTGTGAGTCATGAGTGTAGAAAAGTGTGACAACAACGAGGCGTGATGGCGGCTGTGGCTACGATTTTGCGCGACATTTTTGACGACGATGATGATAATTTAGAGTTCGATGGCTTTGAACCTGAATACATTGAGTCAGATATTGATCTTAACGATGTTCTAAATGAACTGTCAACAGATAACGAGTCCGAAAATGAGGACGAACGGCGACTAGTTGTACCGCCGCCATTAGGTAATGTTGACAGATTTTTCGCCGATCACAGTAAATGATTTTGTTAGGGAAACGGGGCCAGAACTTCCAGAAACTTTAGATGTTGATACTGCAAGTCCCATTGATTATTTCTACCTTTTCTTCAATGAGAATCAGTTTCCACCATAGCTCGACACACTAATAACTACGCTCGCCGGCATTTGAAAAACGAAGGTAGATTTGACCCAAAATGGTCGGATACACATTCCTTCGTCGCGACATCGGATATAAAATATTCTAGGCTTAAGCCTGAACTGTTGAAATATTCTTGTGAAAACTTTGAAAATTCAGTTTGTTTCATTTGGGAGTTAATGTTGAATCATTTCATGTACAGGAATTCAATGAATTATAAATTACATTGTCAAAATATTTTGAATTTTTTCTGTTCTGTTTGTATACAGCTGATTTCGTGGTTATGTGTTGTTGGTTTTATAAAGAAAATAGCACAGAATTAAAATTTAAGAAATTCTGAACATAATTGTAACTTACCGGTACTAAAAATGTCTAAAACAACTATTTCACTTTCAAAATTAGGTTTAGAAAAATTTATCAAAACAAAGCTTGATTTCTCAAAAACTGCCATTGAGATGGTGTATGTATATTTCAGTCAGCGCAATAATGTTGCATTGCAACAATGTATCTTTGCACTATTGGCACAGAGTGCTGAAGTGTTATATAACCTGCATGTGGCAAAGGGTTATACAAATCAGACAAAGTGGGACGGATAGGTTATACCAATCAGAAGAAAGTGGGACGAATTAGTTTTACAAATCAGACAAAGTGGGACGGATTGGTTATACAAATCAGACAAAGTGGGACGGATTGGTTATACAAATCAGACGAAAGTGGGACGAATTGGTTATACAAATCAGACAAAGTGGGACGGATTGGTTATACAAATCAGACAAAGTGGGACGGATTGGTTATACAAATCAGACGAAAGTGGGACGAATTGGTTATACAAATCAGACAAAGTGGGACGGATTGGTTATACAAATCAGACAAAGTGGGACTGATAGGTTATACAAATCAGACGAAAGTGGGACGAATTGGTTATACAAATCAGACGAAAGTGGGACGGATTGGTTATACAAATCAGACGAAAGTGGGACGAATTGGTTATACAAATCAGACGAAAGTGGGACGAATTGGTTATACTAATCAGACGAAAGTTGGACGAATTGGTTATACAAATCACACGAAAGTTGGACGAATTGGTTATATAAATCAGACGAAAGTGGGACTGATAGGTTATACAAATCAGACGACAGTTGGACAGATTGGTTATACAAATCAGACGAAAGTTGGACGAATTGGTTATACAAATCAGACGAAAGTTGGACAGATTGGTTATACAAATCAGACGAAAGTTGGACGAATTGGTTATACAAATCAGACGAAAGTGGGACAGACTGGTTATACAAATCAGACGAAAGTGGGACGGATTGGTTATACCAATCAGACAAAGTGGGACGGATTGGTTATATCAATCAGACAAAGTGGGACTGATAGGTTATACAAATCAGACAAAGTGGGACAGATTGGTTATATAAATCAGACGAAAGTGGGACGGATTGGTTATACAAATCAGACAAAGTGGGCCGGATTGGTTATACAAATCAGACAAAGTGGGACGGATTGGTTATACAAATCAGACGAAAGTGGGATGGATTGGTTATACAAATCAGACAAAGTGGGACGGATTGGTTATACAAATCAGACAAAGTGGGCCGGATTGGTTATACAAATCAGACAAAGTGGGACGGATTGGTTATACAAATCAGACGAAAGTGGGATGGATTGGTTATACAAATCAGACAAAGTGGGACGAATTGGTTATACAAATCAGACAAAGTGGGACGGATTGGTTATACAAATCAGACGAAAGTGGGATGAATTGGTTATACAAATCAGATGTGCTAACTGCATGTATATTCTTAATCGATCTCTTGTGCACTTTTAATGAAACATAACAAATAGTTCTGTATAAAGTGCCTAGAGTGGTGGATATTTCATTACTCACTCCTCCGAGCACCAAAATCTGTTACCGTATGTATTGACCTTGACCAGATAAACTTTGTGCTATAACACTTTTTTTTGCTATTGCAGGCATCATATAAATCATTATTACTTCATAATACGGTTTGAAATAGTATGGACTTTTATCTGAAACCAGGAAGCCGCACTGGTTATAGAGATAGCTATTGGCTGAGATAAGGACATACTGCAGCATGTCAGATTAGCTGTATTGTCAAGGTCTGCAGTACTGCCTGTCACTGGTGTGTAACTTCTGGGTGGAGCTCTGTAACATTGATATCACACAACAGCTGACTGACCTGCTTCCACTGCAGGGAGACCGAGAGGTCAACAATATGTTACTAACACTTATAAACTGTATAAAGGGGAGACAGAGGTCAACAATATGTTACTAACACTTATAAATACAGATCAACAATATGTTACTAACAGTTATAAACTGTATAAAGGAGAGACAGAGGTCAACAATATGTTACTAACAGTTATAAACTGTATAAAGGGGAGACAGAGGTCAACAATATGTTACTAACAGTTATAAACTGTATAAAGGGGAGACAGAGGACAACAATATGTTACTAACAGTTATAAATACAGATCAACAATATGTTACTAACACTTATAAATACAGATCAACAATATGTTACTAACAATTAAAAACTGTATAAAGGGGAGACAGAGGTCAACAATATGTTACTAACAGTTATAAACTGTATAAAGGGGAGACAGAGGTCAACAATATGTTACTAACAGTTATAAACTATATAAAGGAGAAACAGGTCAACAATATGTTACTAACAGTTATAAACTGTGTAAAGGAGAGACAGGTCAACAATATGTTACTAACAGTTATAAACTGTATAAAGGAGAGACAGCTTCTAGGTCAACAATATGTTACTAACAGTTATAAACTGTATAAAGGGGAGACAGAGGTCAACAATATGTTACTAACAGTTATAAACTGTATAAAGGAGAGACAGAGGTCAACAATATGTTACTAACAGTTATAAACTGTATAAAGGGGAGACAGAGGTCAACAATATGTTACTAACAGTTATAAACTGTATAAAGGGGAGACAGAGGTCAACAATATGTTACTAACAGTTATAAACTGTATAAAGGGGAGACAGAGGTCAACAATATGTTACTAACAGTTATAAACTGTATAAAGGGGAGACAGAGGTCAACAATATGCTACTAACAGTTATAAACTGTAAAGGAGAGACAGAGGTCAACAATATGTTACTAACAGTTATAAACTGTATAAAGGGGAGACAGAGGTCAACAATATGTTACTAACAGTTATAAACTGTATAAAGGAGAGACAGAGGTCAACAATATGTTACTTCAGTCACAAAGTAAACTGTACAAACAGCAAACTAGAGATCTAATACAAACTAGATACATGTGTAAAAGGAATTGGTTGGTGTGGCCTGTACATAGTGTTAAATAGAGTCTCTGTCATACAGTGTTAAATATGGTCTCTGTCACTCAGCTGACGGAGTGGGTCTGTTTGGCTTGTACATAGTGTTAAATAGGGTCTCTGTCATACAGTGTTAAATATGGTCTCTGTCACTCAGCTGACGGAGTGGGTCTGTTTGGCTTGTACATAGTGTTAAATAGGGTCTCTGTCATACAGTGTTAAATATGGTCTCTGTCACTCAGCTGACGGAGTGGGTCTGTTTGGCTTGTACATAGTGTTAAATACGGTCTCTGTCATACAGTGTTAAATATGGTCTCTGTCACTCAGCTGACGGAGTGGGTCTGTTTGGCTTGTACATAGTGTTAAATACGGTCTCTGTCTGGCTCAGGAGGTAGAGCCGGACACCCGGACACCCGGACACCCAGACACCCGGGGTTGATTCTTGTTCAGGCACTCGACAGGAACATATTTTTTCCCTCCCGTTCCTTTTTTACAAGAAATCAATAATATACTACTATTACAAAGAAGGACTGGAGATTATAAAGTGTATACAAGAGATATGGGCCATATAAGATACTAGAATACATTACAAAAGGGATAATGTACTATAATTAACACTCTTCTTTAATGAAGGGCTGACTTTTGCCGATCTTCAGCCTGTACTAACTGGCATTATACACTCATGTTTAATGAAGAAGTGAATCTCACCAATCTACTTAGACTGGCCCCCTGTCTCTAGAATATTAAAATTATAAATAAAATTGAGCTTTATGATTTTGATCCCTAGGATATGTCTGATTCTAGTTTCAAACTAGGGGCAGATAATCTGGTATTAGAATTTAGCTTGGCAATTCTTAAATAAAAAAACTTAGGGTCTGGTGGCCTGTCTCCAATCTACTGCCAGCCTGTCCTAACTGGTCATCTGAACAAGGATTTGAGCAGCTGATGATATGACCTTGTTATAAGTTGTACTGATGTCAAATTTCAAATTGATCTTCCTAATTAACTTATCTTGTGTGTTCATGTCCAACGCCTAATATACTAAAATAACTCTCTACGAGATTGGCACTAAGGGAGGTAATAAAGGTGAGGTGTGCTGATAAGGGGGAGATAATGGGGTGGGTGTGGACACAGACGTGCTGATAAAGGGCCTCAGGGACTACTCTAGTGCCCTATAAATGGTACAGTAATGAGGGCTGCAGTAGTCTGTCTAATTGACACACATGGTGTTTACCTCAGTCAGCTGCTTTGCAAATACCATAAACAATAAATAACCATACAGAAAATGTGTCTTTGAATGTTTCAGCTCTGGAGACATATTTTCTGTAATTGTGAAACCCTGTCAACAGAAAGTTAACCAAAGTTGACTAATTGTCCAGGTGTTTAACAGAAAGTGAACTGCAGTTAACTAATTGTCCAGGTGTAAGACAAAAAGTGAACTGCAGTTTACGTATTGTCTATGTGTAAGACTGAAAGTGAACTGCAGTTTGCGTATTGTCTATGTGTAAGACTGAAAGTGAACTGCAGTTTACGTATTGTCTATGTGTAAGACTGAAAGTGAACTACAGTTTACGTATTGTCTATGTGTAGGACTGAAAGTGAACTGCAGTTTACGTATTGTCTATGTGTAAGACTGAAAGTGAACTGCAGTTTACGTATTGTCTATGTGTAAGACTGAAAGTGAACTGCAGTTTACGTATTGTCTATGTGTAAGACTGAAAGTGAACTGCAGTTTACGTATTGTCTATGTGTAAGACTGAAAGTGAACTGCAGTTTACGTATTGTCTATGTGTAAGACTGAAAGTGAACTGCAGTTTACGTATTGTCTAAGTGTAAGACTGAAAGTGAACTGCAGTTTACGTATTGTCTATGTGTAAGACTGAAAGTGAACTGCAGTTTACGTATTGTCTATGTGTAAGACTGAAAGTGAACTGCAGTTACGTATTGTCTATGTGTAAGACTGAAAGTGAACTGCAGTTTACGTATTGTCTATGTGTAAGACAGAAAGTGAACTGCAGTTTACGTATTGTCTATGTGTAAGACTGAAAGTGAACTGCAGTTTACGTATTGTCTATGTGTAAGACTGAAAGTGAACTGCAGTTTACGTATTGTCTATGTGTAAGACAGAAAGTGAACTGCAGTTTACGTATTGTCTATGTGTAAGACTGAAAGTGAACTGCAGTTTACGTATTGTCTAAGTGTAAGACTAAAAGCGAACTGCAGTTTACGTATTGTCTATGTGTAAGACTGAAAGTGAACTGCAGTTTACGTATTGTCTATGTGTAAGACAGAAAGTGAACTGCAGTTTACGTATTTTCTATGTGTAAGACTGAAAGTGAACTGCAGTTTACGTATTGTCTATGTGTAAGACAGAAAGTGAACTGCAGTTTACGTATTGTCTGAAAGTGAACTGCAGTTTACGTACTGTCTATGTGTAAGACAGAAAGTGAACTGCAGTTAACTAATTGTCCAGGTGTAAGAGTCTGACAGTGAATTGCAGTTTAAATATTGTCTAGATATAAGAAAGAAAGTGAACTGCAGTTTAATTATTGTCCAGATGTAAGACAGAAAGTGAACTGCATTTCACTTATTGTTCAGGTGTAAGACAGAAAGTGAACTGCAGTTTACTTATTGCCCAGGTAGAAGACAGACAGTGAACTGCAGTTTACGTATTGCCCAGGTAGAAGAGAGAAAGTGAACTGCCCAAGTTTAGGACAAGAAAAAAACCTTAATATTACTTAAAGGTAGAATGTGTATGGAACTTGGTGCATAGGTGTCAGGTACCAGAATTTAGTGTTTTAATAAGAATACATCCCGTGCTCTCATCTCCAGCAAGCCATGTAATGAAACATTAATAAACCTTGGGTGTGTCTATTCAACCTCAAAGCACTGGGTATAAAATACTATTTTGTGAGATAAATTTCTAACAAGAATAATAATAGCAGTCAATCATGGTTAGATATAGCCATCTTCACTTGTGTTTATTTTAGGCAGCTTCCTCCGATCCAGGACAAACTTACATCTAGATGTAAACAGGTGGATGAGGGTTGCTAACAGCCCGTTAGTGGCCTACACCCAGTAAGGTAAACACAGGTGGGTGTGGCACTCTCTACAGATGGGGCCTTGTTCTAGTTAGGTAATTTACAGTTATTTATGAGTACATGGTATCATCATAAAAATACAACATGGCATCAAGGAAATAGACATACATCATAAATATAATATAATCAATCATATGGATCCACTGTCTTAATGCATGTTCAATCAGAATTCATCAACATTTTATTCCAGTATATATAGATAATTCAGTATAACCTACAAGTACATTAAGTTTTACATCAGTATTATACTGATTTAAGTATAAGCTATGAGGCCATTCAGTTTTATATCAGTATTATACTGATTTCAGTATAACAATGACATTAGTTTTATACCAGTATTATACTGATTTCAGTATAACCTACAAGGACATTCAGTTTTATACCAGTATTATACTGATTTCAGTATAACCTACAAGGACATTCAGTTTTATACCAGTATTATACTGATTTCAGTATAACCTACGAGGACATTCAGTTTTATACCAGTATTATACTGATTTCAGTATAACCTACAAGGACATTCAGTTTCATACCAGTATTATACTGATTTCAGTATAACCTTCGAGTACATTAAGATTTCTACCAGTAGTAATAACTAAAGGGCCTGAAGTAAAACATTACACTAGAAGAGGAAAGATGGAATCCAAAATAATTTCTGATTTTAAAGCCTTACGTAATGTGTCATCTTACAGAAAGAGTAAAATGTCACCTTACATCACCTTACATGTTAAATCCATAAATGTTTTGTGCAAATCAATGTGTTCATGAAGGCTGTGACAAGGATTAAAGTCTGGTTATATCCCCGGGTGATTTAACATCGTGACAAGGATTAAAGTCTGGTTATATCCCCGGGTGATTTAATATCGTGACAAGGATTAAAGTCTGGTTATATCCCCGAGTGATTTAATATCGTGACAAGGATTAAAGTCTGGTTATATCCCCGGGTGATTTAATATCGTGACAAGGATTAAAGTCTGGTTATATCCCCGAGTGATTTAATATCGTGACAAGGATTAAAGTCTGGTTATATGCCCGGGGGATTTAATATCGTGACAAGGATTAAAGTCTGGTTATATCCCCGGGTGATTTAATATCGTGACAAGGATTAAAGTCTGGTTATATGCCCAGGGGATTTAACATCGTGACAAGGATTAAAGTCTGGTTATATCCCCGGGTGATTTAATATTGTGACGATGTTTGCTGGATGTTTCCAGGATATTATTTGTATAATAAGATTTAAATGACAAAGAAAAGCAAAATAACAAAATAATGTATGGATGTACAAGAACCTGTATTCTATAAATAAAACATCCTGTTGACAGCTTGTGGAAGGTGCTAGCACTGTTTTCAAATCTCTGTTGCCAGTAATATGACCGATCTCTGTTGCATCTGTAATATCTATTCAAATTTCAGTTCAGAGTACCCAAATTCTGTTTATCAATCAATCAAAACTAAAGGTGAACCTATCTTATAATCAAGTTTCCATCCCGTCCAATTTCAGAAAGTTTAATTACATGTGCTTAATTTGAATGTAGGTGTCAGTCACACACTGGCTATGGTGAGTACGTGTATGTGGTTCAGGTTATATTAGAACATTTCTTTAGACCATCTCAGCTTGATATTAAGTCTAATGGATGGTGTCACTGAGTTCTCTGCATGGTTGACACTGCCTACTCGCCAACTGCCATGGTGCAGATTAGGTGCATTCAAATTTTGAGTCTAATAGATTTTTAGACCTCCAAGTCTAAGTACTGTACAGTTATAGATCTCCAAGTCTAAGTACGGTACAGTTATAGACCTCCAAGTCTAAGTACGGTACAGTTATAGACCTCCAAGTCTAAGTACGGTACAGTTATAGACCTCCAAGTCTAAATCAGGTACAGTTATAGACCTCAATCCCAGTCTAAGACCTGCACAGTTATAGACCTCCAAGTCTAAGTACAGTACAGTTGTAGACCTCCAAGTGTAATACCCGTACAGTTATAGACCTCCAAGTCTAAGAACCGTACAGTTGTAGACCTCCAAGTCTAAGAACCGTACAGTTGTAGACCTCCAAGTCTAAGAACCGTACAGTTATAGACCTCCAAGTCTAAGAACCGTACAGTTGTAGACCTCCAAGTCTAAGAACCGTACAGTTGTAGACCTCCAAGTGTAATACCCGTACAGTTATAGACCTCTATGTCTAAGAACCGTACAGTTGTAGACCTCCAAGTCTAAGAACCGTACAGTTGTAGACCTCCAAGTCTAAGAACCGTACAGTTGTAGACCTCCAAGTCTAAGAACCATACAGTTATAGACCTCCATGTCTAAGAACCGTACAGTTGTAGAACTCCATGTCAAAGAATAGTATACATATACAATGTTGTATATAGGAATACAAGAAATCAGTCTCTAACGTAACTCAATAAATACATCTGAATCGTGATTATTATTAGTCTACCAATTATTTTCAAAGAAATGAGTAGAAAACAGTAAGAGACAAGATGTAAGTACCAGAAATAAACAAAGGAAAATTTACTTTTACAAGAACAGTTAAAAAAAATGTCTCTAACCACTGTTTCGCTAAACTAGCTCAGCGATAACGACCCGACTAGATAGTCTTGGGTAGACTAGCTCAGTGATAGACACCCGACTAGATAGTCTGGGGTAGACTAGCTCTGTGATAGACACCCAACTAGATAGTTTGGGGTAGACTAGCTCTGTGATAGACACCCGACTAGATAGTCTAGGGTAGACTAGCTCTGTGATAGACACCAGACTAGATAGTCTGGGGTAGACTAGCTCTGTGATAGACACCCGACTAGATAGTCTGGGGTAGACTAGCTCAGTGATAGACACCAGACTAGATAGTCTGGGGTAGACTAGCTCTGTGATAGATACCCGACTAGATAGTCTGGGGTAGACTAGCTCTGTGATAGACACCTGACTAGATAGTCTGGGGTAGACTAGCTCTGTGATAGACACCCGACTAGATAGTCTTGGGTAGACTAGCTCTGTGATAGACACCCGACTAGATAGTCTGGGGTAGACTAGCTTTGTGATAGACACCTGACTGGATCGTCTGGGGTAGACTAGCTCAGTGATAGACACCTGACTAGATAGTCTGGGGTAGACTAGCTCAGTGATAGACACCCAACTAGATAGTCTGGGGTAGACTAGCTCTGTGATAGACAACAGACTAGATAGTCTGGGGTAGACTAGCTCAGTGATAGACACCAGACTAGATAGTCTGGGGTAGACTAGCTCAGTGATAGACACCAGACTAGATAGTCTGGGGTAGACTAGCTCTGTGATAGACACCCGACTAGATAGTCTGGGGTAGACTAGCTCTGTGATAGACACCTGACTAGATAGTCTGGGGTAGACTAGCTCTGTGATAGACATCTGACTAGATAGTCTGGGGTAGACTAGCTCTGTGATAGACACCTGACTAGATAGTCTGGGGTAGACTAGCTCTGTGATAGACAACAGACTAGATAGTCTGGGGTAGACTAGCTCAGTGATAGACACCCGACTAGATAGTCTTGGGTAGACTAGCTCAGTGATAGACACCCAACTAGATAGTCTGGGGTAGACTAGCTCAGTAATAGACACCCGACTAGACAGTCTGGGGTAGACTAGCTCTGTGATAGACACCTGACTAGATAGTCTGGGGTAGACTAGCTCTGTGATAGACACCCGACTAGATAGTCTGGGGTAGACTAGCTCTGTGATAGACACCTGACTAGATAGTCTGGGGTAGACTAGCTCTGTGATAGACACCTGACTAGATAGTCTGGGGTAGACTAGCTCTGTGATAGACACCCGACTAGATAGTCTGGGGTAGACTAGCTCTGTGATAGACACCCGACTGGATAGTCTGGGGTAGACTAGCTCTGTGATAGACATCAGACTTGATAGTCTGGGGTAGACTAGCTCTGTGATAGACATCAGACTTGATTGTCTGGGGTAGAATGACTGAATTAATACTCATGGAAATCCTGTACTCTTTCCACTTGTACTATCTGGATGGGAGAGATGGTAAATGAAATACAGAGACATTTATAATCCTCCACTTCACAAAGTATCATAAACTTTATGTAGGTCTCATCATACTGAACAAAGAAAATTTGAATGTCATGTAAAACAAACAACCACAAGTACACATTCCTCTCAAGAAAGTTGTTATAAACCATTAAGTGTTAAAACTGTTAAACACCTGATGAAAGCTGATAGCAGAGAATAAAAAGTGATTGGTGGGCAGGTTTGATTGAATACACCTGACCCATGAAGCACTGCTGACATTCTGTTTAACAAGTGTTTCCCATGTCCTATAAAAACCCATCAGCCTATAAGTTAAAACAGCTCAGCCGTACAATTAGCCAAATTTAATTTGTGTGTCTCACTCACCAGTCAATTTCAAGTACATATTTGTCTACTGTACAGAGCAGAAAATTTTCTCTCTCTGATAAAATGATACAATCAATCAGATATGACAATTAAACATGTACGTATACAGCCGAGAAAATCTATGTTATGTTACAATATAAATGTTTTAATCCTGACTATCCTTACTTTCCTCTCCCTGATAGACATTCCATGTCATCATATGTACAGATATAATATATTTTTTCTTATGACAACATTTATTTCCACACCCAGTTAGAAAAGACAATGTATACTGTATATCTCAGCTGAGCTAGGCTGTGTTTTCCAAAGTATTTTTCTACATGACCTTTACTTGATGTCACTCAAATGATTAATGAATTTTAGTTTATAAATACTTTGCAATAGTTATTATGACTTGACCTTAGAACCCTGAATCATTAACAACTATGCATACAAGCACCTTTGCATATGATTTGATCAAAATGCTTTAGAAATGTATTTGTTATAGGAGTAATATGTCACTGCAATTACATGATTATTTTCTGTAAATAGCAAGTGACCTTGACCTCATTCTTGGACCCAGGAATGTGACATCGTATCAGGTATTATTGTAGTTGACCTTTGTATAAAGGTTTGCTGCAGTGATAACCTTGATTAAGGATGACAGATGGGTCTGACTAGATAATATTTATAATCATGCACCTGTAATAAAATTGTAGGGACACAGAAAATAAATTATAAAACAATATTTTGATATTCTAAAATAGTTGGCAGCCATTATTTGTAACAGGATCGGATGATAAATGTGTGACCACCATACATCCACCGATTGGTCAGTATCAGCCTTTAGAGTCAGTGGTCAATTATAAAACTCCTTATATATCCATGATTGATGCCATTGTTGTCAATATTGTTTCTCCAAGTTTGTATCAACAATCACAAATGACGCTGATCACACCAATGTGTTTGTCCCATTAAAGAAGCTGTGCAGACTCAGAATGTTATTGAATTATTTATATTAGATTGTTTGTTAATATTTAATTGTAACCAAAACTTTATCCCCTTAATCTATAATTTACACAGCCTAAATGTGGGTGAATAGAATCGAATTGATGTGGGAACACATTAACATAAAAGTCTCATCACTATCGAAAAAACATAAAACTGCATCAATGAAACTGATAATCCAATCATTATTCATATTATGAAAAATATGTTTTGATTAAAAAGAATTATCAATAGAAAAATAATTTGTGAGCAATTGCTCCAAGATTTACTCAAATGAAATCATTCAGGATAATAAAAATGGCACATTTCTTGAGATAGCATTTTCTTACAAAGGAAAAAATAATAAGTAACAGATTAAATTCCTACAGTCACAAATGTGTATAATGATTGGCTACACTGGGTGTGAACCAAAACACTTCACTGACACATTCACCTTCTTGTACTGGCTTGCTTTCAATGCTTGAGTCAAGTGGTATAGCATAACATTTCTTGATCTTACAACCTCTGTTGTTAATGTTAAATTTAGTAAAGGATTTCTGATATTATACTGAACATGTAAGAATGTAGTTATAAGATACCTTAAACAAGATTCCAATCCTACCTTAATTAACACCGAGTTTGTGGAAGGCATCAATATGAGTTTCCTTTATGAAAGTGTACATAAAGTATGAAGCTTTTGTCTCTTACCGTATGGAAAACTGACAAAATAAACTGGCTATGTCTTCCGTCTCTTAACGGTACGGAAAACTGACAAAATAAACTGGCTATGTCTTCCGTCTCTTACCGGTACAGAAAACTGACAAAATATACTGGCTATGTCTTCCATCTCTTACCGGTACTGAAAACTGACAAAATAAACTGGCTATGTCTTCCGTCTCTTACCGGTACTGAAAACTGACAAAATAAATTGGCTATATCTTGTGTCTCTTACCGGTACGGAAAACTGACAAAATATACTGGCTATATCTTGTGTCTCTTATCGGTACGGAAAACTGACAAAATAAACTGGCTATGTCTTCCGTCTCTTACCGGTATGGAAAACTGACAAAATAAATTGGCTATATCTTGTGTCTCTTATCGGTACGGAAAACTGACAAAATAAACTGGCTATGTCTTCCGTCTCTTACCGGTATGGAAAACTGACAAAATAAATTGGCTATATCTTGTGTCTCTTACCGGTACGGAAAACTGACAAAACAAACTGGCTATGTTTTGTGTCTCTTACCTATATAGAACATTTACAAAATAAACTGGCTATGTTTTGTGTCTATAACCGTTATGGAAAACTGACAAAATAAACTGGCTATATATTTTGTGTCTATTACCAGTATGGAAAACTGACAAAATAAACTAGCTATGTTTTGTGTCTCTTACTGTAGGTGAAATAATAGAAATGAACTGGAGATGCGTCCTTTGTTGTTACAAATTATAAACAATTTTATACTTCTTCCTATAGACTGATGATGACACTAATTAATTTCACAGTTGGATTACAAAAGGAATGCATACAATAAATATTATTTATGTAGACAATGTGTATGACAGTTATTATCAAGCCTCGAGCATAAAATTATAAATACCTATATTTATCTACTTTACATATGAGTCAAAGAATTATGATTTATGGTAATAGGTCAATTAAATTACTTTTGAAATCTCAACTTGATGTTACTAGTTTGACAGAATCAACTATTAACATGTAAAATTCTGTCTGTGTTGAAGAGTGTCAGAGATAGAAAATGGTGTAGCAGGACAATGCACAAGTTGTAAGAATTCAAGATTTAAGATTCCTCTGATTATCATTTTAACCATACAAATCTCATCAGAAGTTAACCATACAAATCTCATCAGAAGTTAACCATGCAAATCTCATCAGAAGTTAACCATACAAATCTCATCAGAAGTTAACCATACAAATCTCATCAGAAGTTAACCATACAAATCTCATCAGAAGTTAACCATACAAATCTCATCAGAAGTTAACCATGCAAATCTCATCAGAAGTTAACCATACAAATCTCATCAGAAGTTAACCATGCAAATCTCATCAGAAGTTAACCATACAAATCTCATCAGAAGTTAACCATGCAAATCTCATCAGAAGTTAACCATGCAAATCTCATCAGAAGTTAACCATGCAAATCTCATCAGAAGTTAACCATACAAATCTCATCAGAAGTTAACCATACAAATCTCATCAGAAGTTAACCATACAAATCTCATCAGAAGTAAGAGTTGTTTTCAGAAGAAGTTAAAGTGTACAGAGAAGAAACAGTAGAGAAATATGTTAGAATATCTCTACATAATCTGAAGCATTTAACAAAGGTATTTCAGTTAAAAGGAACAAACCAGTTGACTGATAAAATATCTTTGAAAGAATTTGGAAACTATTTCTGTAATCTTGCATCCTCTGGAAAAATAATCTGGTGATGAGAGCAAGGTATATGAATGCACTTTGTCGCCATGAATGAACTTGGGAAGATAGAAAGTATAATACAGCAGTAGCATTTATAGACCCTGGGCATTGATAAAATTCCCCTGCTGTCCACAGTCAATGACCAGTTTTAACTTTCTGCAATATACTTTCATGGGCTATACAAGTATAAGTTATCTTGAGCCATTTTTTATCCATTTGCAATGAATACATACTTGAATTTAAATTAGTTCTGATCATTCACACTGCATAATGCTTTACTATTATAAGATATGCATTCAAGTTGACGGTATAAACACAGAGAAAAGATACAATCCTTCCATATCCATTACCTGTGAACGTAAATGTAAGAAATGAAACTTAACACAGTTACTACCAATAAACATGCTGAAGCCCTTATAAACCATTCACATTTCAAACAGAGAACAGGCGTTTCTGCCATATTGTGTGTGTCTTTCCATCCCTGTATTGTGCTGATCTTGGGCGTTCCCTTTTGTATCAAATTAACTTATTTGCTTGAGCACTCATGTGGTAAAAATACATAAAGGGGTACAAATTTCAAACAACCAGCTGCAGACATTCAACCACGTGAACCCGATAGCACAAACGCCCATCTGTAAATTTATACATGCAAAAATTTGTCTTTATGCTGTACATAATCTCCTATTTTAATCTTATTTAAAGTTCTAGGTTTATAAGCAGCACATTAACGTATATCTGAAGAGATTTTGCATTTTTAATTTTACATATTTATCTTTTCTTTCCTTGTTAAGATTATTCCAATTGAGTTTAAACAAAACTATCATTGATTCAAAAACATCGACGTTTGCAATAATTTTTTTGCTTTTATCACAAATTGGTACAGCTGTACACTACCGTTACTCTCGTTATATCTTAACTTGAGTTAAGTGTTTATCATTTATCAATGTTATAAAAGTATTCTCAAAACAAAGAGGTTGATTGTCAGGAAATATGGAAAACCTGTTCAATTTAATTGGTGATCCAATTCATTGCTATTCAAACAGTGAGCTTGAGGTCATTTACATCTATATATATCTATCACCTCCAGATCTAGAAGGTGGCCAAACCTTGCCTCTGACCCTTCAAACTTGACCACTGACACCAAAGTTTGTTTTCCTATAGACAGATGCCCAGACAAGTTTAACTACAGACATTCAAATCATGTTTGAGTCAAGTCAATGTTGGGACTTAAGCATCATTTTTTATTTTGTCCACATCCTCCTATTGCAATGTACAGAAACTGTGTTGTGAGCCTGAACACATTCTATCAGGTGACTGCTATTGGTGAATTGGTGAAATGTTTTAGAAATAATTTACCAAAAGTTTCCCCCAGTAAACAACTTACCTTCCTCCCAGCTGGCATTGAAGCCAGATAGTTGAATGCTATCATCTGATTTGAAAATGACTAGAAGTATATTATTGGACGAAATCTGGACTTCTGGTACGTCAGCACCTGAAAGACTACCGACCAGCGGGTCATTTACGGTGCTGCCATCATAGATTTCTATAACATCATTCAGCTCTTCTATCTCGAAGCTGTCAAACTGAAACCAGAAAAGATATTACTGCTGTAGAAATATTTTCAACATTTACGAGGTCATAACATTGGGTTTCTGGAAATATTCCATGAATTGCATTAAATAAATGTGACTATTTCATCAATCTCTCTAGATGCGCTGGTGTGTTATTATAAGAAGGCTTGCACTTGTTTACTTTTGCTATTGCAGCAGTTTTAAGACAACGAGAAACTCCTTTTTGAAGCAAACTTTAGAGAAAATTATAAAGACGTCTGGTAATTCCAGACAAACAGAAACAAATTTTATAAACAAGAGGCCAACGGGCCTTAATGGTCACATGAGTTTTGAAATATGTCAGTTAATTTGACTCTTCTTGGCCCCGCCCATAAGCCCAGGGGGTCAGTCAGGGCCAACATGTGCATATCGCCAAGCTGTCATTCAATAATTATAATGTTAACAAAATTAAAATGAATTCCAATAGAAATCAAACAAATGATAGTCTAAAACGTGATTTCCAAATATAATTATAGTAAAGTGTACCCCGGCCCTACCAAGGGGCAAATGTGAGACCCCAGGGTTATGAAATTCACAATGTTGGTAAAGCACCTTAAGACCCTTCTATCTATGAAGAGTATCTGATTCTACCTTGTTTGGGCCTTGAGGAGAAGTTCTTTGTAGAGTTAGGAACCAAGGTGCAAGGTACCAAAAGCCCCTGACAGGTGTGGAGCATATAATTCACAAGTTTGGTTATCCTTTGGCCATGGAAGCTTCCTGACAGATTTCATTGAATTTGGTTCAGCGGTTTTGGAGAAGAAGTCAAAAATGTTAATTGTTTTTGGAAGAATGATGGATGACAGACGATGGATAGGAATAAGGAACAACGATGAACAAGAGGCAATTTAAATAGGTCAATTGAGACTTTGTTTAAGGTGACCTAATGAGACTGTTCCCAACTTAATTGCATGCCACAAAAGCATGACTGTGCTCACCTTTAATTGTATCTTGGTTCCTGACTCTATACTCTATCGACAAACTCACTGTACTCACCTTTAATTGTATCTTGGTTCCTGACTCTTATACTCCAGTGACAAGCTGACTGTACTCACCTTTAATTGTATCTTGGTTCCTGACTCTTATACTCCAGTGACAAGCTGACTGTACTCACCTTTAATTGTATCTTGGTTCCTGACTCTTATACTCCAGTGACAAGCTGACTGTACTCACCTTTAATTGTATCTTGGTTCCTGACTCTTATACTCCAATGACTGACTGACTGTACTCACCTTTAATTGTATCTTTGTTCCTATGGATGACTCTTATACTCCAATGACTGACTGACTGTACTCACCTTTAATTGTATCTTTGTTCCTATGGATGACTCTATACTCCAATGACATGATGAGAGTTTTGGATATGATTGTGGAAAGTTTGGCGAATGGAATGTTTTTTGTGTCCCTTGAAGATAGCCACCACATGCAGCTGAAAATATAAATTAACTTTAAGTTAATCATCAAAAGCTGACATCATCACCAATATAACATATCAAGGTGCAATGTACGTGTTATCATGATGTTTAAGTACAAGATGGACAGGAGTCATTGATGATCAATTATCATGTAACCATGAGACAGATCAAACTTCATAGGACAAGGGAATTCAGGTAATAAAGGACACAAAACATGACAGCTATAGTCACAACATAACCTACACCTCTTACATCACAGTCACAACATAACCTACACCTCTTACATCACAGTCACAACATAACCTACACCTCTTACATCAGTAACAACATAACCTACACCTGTTACATCACAGTCACAACATAACCTACACCTCTTACATCAGTCACAACATAACCTACACCTCTTACATCACAGTCACACCATAACCTACACCTCTTACATCACAGTCACAACATAACCTACACCTCTTACATCACAGTCACAACATAACCTACACCTGTTACATCACAGTCACACCATAACCTACACCTCTTACATCACAGTCACAACATAACCTACACCTCTTACATCAGTCACAACATAACCTACACCTCTTACATCACAGTCACACCATAACCTACACCTCTTACATCACAGTCACAACATAACCTACACCTCTTACATCACAGTCACACCATAACCTACACCTCTTACATCAGTCACAACATAACCTACACCTCTTACATCACAGTCACACCATAACCTACACCTCTTACATCACAGTCACAACATAACCTACACCTCTTACATCACAGTCACACCATAACCTACACCTCTTACATCACAGTCACAACATAACCTACACCTCTAACATCACAGTCACAACATAACCTACACCTCTTACATCACAGTCACAACATAACCTACATCTCTTACATCACAGTCACACCATAACCTACACCTCTTACATCAGTCACAACATAACCTACACCTCCTACATCACAGTCACACCATAACCTACACCTCTTACATCACAGTCACAACATAACCTACACCTCTTACATCACAGTCACAACATAACCTACACCTCTTACATCACAGTCACAACATAACCTACACCTCTTACATCAGTCACAACATAACCTACACCTCTTACATCACAGTCATAACATAACCTACACCTCTTACATCACAGTCATAACATAACCTACACCTCTTACATCAGTCACAACATAACCTACACCTCTTACATCACAGTCACAACATAACCTACACCTCTTACATCACAGTCACAACATAACCTACACCTCTTACATCACAGTCACACCATAACCTACACCTCTTACATCAGTCACACCATAACCTACACCTCTTACATCACAGTCACAACATAACCTACACCTCTTACATCACAGTCACACCATAACCTACACCTCTTACATCACAGTCACACCATAACCTACACCTCTTACATCACAGTCACAACATAACCTACACCTCTTACATCACAGTCACAACATAACCTACACCTCTTACATCACAGTCACAACATAACCTACACCTCTTACATCACAGTCACAACATAACCTACACCTCTTACATCACAGTCACAACATAACCTACACCTCTTACATCACAGTCACAACATAACCTACACCTCTTACATCACAGTCACAACATAACCTACACCTCTTACATCACAGTCACACCATAACCTACACCTCTTACATCACAGTCACAACATAACCTACACCTCTTACATCACAGTCACAACATAACCTACACCTCTTACATCACAGTCACAACATAACCTACACCTCTTACATCACAGTCACAACATAACCTACACCTCTTACATCACAGTCACAACATAACCTACACCTCTTACATCACAGTCACAACATAACCTACACCTCTTACATCACAGTCACAACATAACCTACACCTCTTACATCACAGTCACAACATAACCTACACCTCTTACATCACAGTCACAACATAACCTACACCTCTTACATCACAGTCACAACATAACCTACACCTCTTACATCACAGTCACAACATAACCTACACCTCTTACATCACAGTCACATCATAACCTACACCATAACCTACACCTCTTACATCACAGTCACAACATAACCTACACCTCTTACATCACCGTCACAACATAAACCTACACCTCTTACATCACAGTCACAACATAACCTACACCTCTTACATCACAGTCCACAACATAACCTACACCTCTTACATCACAGTCACAACATAACCTACACCTCTTACATCACAGTCACACAATAACCTACACCTCTTACATACAGTCACAACATAACCTACACCTCTTACATCACAGTCACAACATAACCTACACCTCTTACATCACAGTCACAACATAACCTACACCTCTTACATCACAGTCACAACATAACCTACACCTCTTACCTCACAGTCACAACATAACCTACACCTCTTACATCACAGTCACAACATAACCTACACCTCTTACATCAGTCACAACATAACCTACACCTCTTACATCAGTCACAACATAACCTACACCTCTTACATCACAGTCACAACATAACCTACACCTCTTACATCACAGTCACAACATAACCTACACCTCTTATATCACAGTCACAACATAACCTACACCTCTTACATCAGTCACAACATAACCTACACCTCTTACATCACAGTCACAACATAACCTACACCTCTTACATCACAGTCACAACATAACCTACACCTCTTACATCAGTCACACCATAACCTACACCTCTTACATCACAGTCACAACATAACCTACACCTCTTACATCAGTCACACCATAACCTACACCTCTTACATCAGTCACAACATAACCTACACCTCTTACATCACAGTCACAACATAACCTACACCTCTTACATCACAGTCACAACATAACCTACACCTCTTACATCAGTCACACCATAACCTACACCTCTTACATCAGTCACAACATAACCTACACCTCTTACATCACAGTCATAACATAACCTACACCTCTTACATCACAGTCACAACATAACCTACACCTCTTACATCAGTCACAACATAACCTACACCTCTTACATCACAGTCACAACATAACCTACACCTCTTACATCACAGTCACAACATAACCTACACCTCTTACATCACAGTCACAACATAACCTACACCTCTTACATCACAGTCACAACATAACCTACACCTCTTACATCACAGTCACAACATAACCTACACCTCTTACATCACAGTCACAACATAACCTACACCTCTTACATCACAGTCACAACATAACCTACACCTCTTACATCACAGTCACAACATAACCTACACCTCTTACATCACAGTCACAACATAACCTACACCTCTTACATCACAGTCACAACATAACCTACACCTCTTACATCACAGTCACACCATAACCTACACCTCTTACATCACAGTCACAACATAACCTACACCTCTTACATCACAGTCACAACATAACCTACACCTCTTACATCACAGTCACAACATAACCTACACCTCTTACATCACAGTCACAACATAACCTACACCTCTTACATCACAGTCACAACATAACCTACACCTCTTACATCACAGTCACAACATAACCTACACCTCTTACATCACAGTCACAACATAACCTACACCTCTTACATCACAGTCACAACATAACCTACACCTCTTACATCACAGTCACAACATAACCTACACCTCTTACATCACAGTCACAACATAACCTACACCTCTTACATCACAGTCACAACATAACCTACACCTCTTACATCACAGTCACAACATAACCTACACCTCTTACATCACAGTCACACCATAACCTACACCTCTTACATCACAGTCACAACATAACCTACACCTCTTACATCACAGTCACAACATAACCTACACCTCTTACATCACAGTCACACATAACCTACACCTCTTACATCACAGTCACAACATAACCTACACCTCTTACATCAGTCACAACATAACCTACACCTCTTACATCACAGTCACAACATAACCTACACCTCTTACATCAGTCACAACATAACCTACACCTCTTACATCACAGTCACAACATAACCTACACCTCTTACATCACAGTCACAACATAACCTACACCTCTTACATCACAGTCACAACATAACCTACACCTCTTACATCACAGTCACAACATAACCTACACCTCTTACATCACAGTCACAACATAACCTACACCTCTTACATCACAGTCACAACATAACCTACACCTCTTACATCACAGTCACAACATAACCTACACCTCTTACATCACAGTCACAACATAACCTACACCTCTTACATCACAGTCACAACATAACCTACACCTCTTACATCACAGTCACAACATAACCTACACCTCTTACATCAGTCACAACATAACCTACACCTCTTACATCACAGTCACAACATAACCTACACCTCTTACATCACAGTCACAACATAACCTACACCTCTTACATCACAGTCACAACATAACCTACACCTCTTACATCACAGTCACAACATAACCTACACCTCTTACATCACAGTCACAACATAACCTACACCTCTTACATCACAGTCACACCATAACCTACACCTCTTACATCACAGTCACACCATAACCTACACCTCTTACATCAGTCACAACATAACCTACACCTCTTACATCAGTCACACCATAACCTACACCTCTTACATCACAGTCACACCATAACCTACACCTCTTACATCACAGTCACACCATAACCTACACCTCTTACATCACAGTCACACCATAACCTACACCTCTTACATCAGTCACAACATAACCTACACCTCTTACATCACAGTCACAACATAACCTACACCTCTTACATCACAGTCACAACATAACCTACACCTCTTACATCACAGTCACAACATAACCTACACCTCTTACATCAGTCACAACATAACCTACACCTCTTACATCACAGCTGTTTTGCGACTATAGACAGACCTATTATTTTTGCAGATGGAAATTTGGTCAATTTTGTCTAGTAGTCTGATTGTTTTGTATAACATGTACTGACAGCTGAAAATTTGGCACCCATCAAGACCAAACTCAGAATTCATTGATGTTGCATCTATGTCACAAGTGGACAAATATTGTAACACTTCCCAAATAATGTACACTTTTACCAATCTAGTAAAGCAGGGTTTCTCACTTGAGTTTGAATATAACAATGACATTTTTATGATTTAATATTTTGCAGCCATCTATGTTCCATCAAAAATAACCCATGCCAACAAACATTAATATAACCATAAATTCATACAATAAAATTAGATGTTCTAGACTATTAGTAGGTATAAGATTGTCTATGGTTTACTTGATAAACATGATACATGTTATTGGCAGCCTATTAACATTATCTCATTCCCTCCTCCTGTATTTCGATAACAGATGTTTCTGCACCTGAACTAGCGAGAATGCACTCACATCCTTTTATTGGTTTCACTGGTACACAAGGGTTAGAAAACCACACACATTTAGCTATCATTCAAAATCTATATCCTCTGGTCCTGTTTGGTTGCTACACTCAGTTGTTGGAACAGTTAACTGTTTCAGGCTACAAATGCAACTAATCCCAAAATCCCACTTTATTGATAAAGAAATTGGAAAAGGAATATAACCCAAATAAAAAAAAGCAATATAAATACCAAATACATTGCAATCACATACCTTCCAAAAATGCAGATTACGTGCAGTTTTCATATATATTGATCATGCATGTATCCACTTATGAATGTCAAAAGCACTATATTGCAACCCTTGACTGAGAAATGGTATGGGTATTATTCATCTAAACTTCGAATGTCTGTAAGACATACATTTCCCTACTGCCATGTGAAATTGATTTCTTTGTGCCTCATGGATATTGAGAAGATGTTGTTAAATGTAAAAAGTTGATGCTGGACGGCTAGCTGGCCGGACAGACAAGGGACACCACTCCACAGCATAAGATCACTAGCCCTTCGGGTCTGTGAGCTAATAACACTATTGAATCTGTGACATCACATGATTGTCTCTAAGGAAAAAGAAACGTACCATCCAAGTCAAATTTGGTCGCCTGTCTCTGTCTTGTATAGAAATGAATTTGAACGTTTTTAACTTACATGGTGTATTCTCATCAATACAAGTTATGCGACAAACTGAATCTTACATTCATGGCTTGTAATATATGATTTATTAACCAAGTTAAATGATTTGATGTATCCTTCACCTGACGGCTCGTGGTATATCAAATTATTGAACTTAATGTTTAATAGATTCCATTGTACATACCCACTCATGTAAGATCCCAAATTACTACAAACAACCTGATTCCACTCACCCCAAGAGATTTTTTTATCAAGTCATGTTACCTATTTGAGTTTTTTATTTTCTTCACTTAAAAGTTCTTGTGAATGTATTAATACATTTATCATTTCATGCCTAATGAGTATGCCACAATATCTGGTATACAACACAAGGTGACCTTGTTCAGTGACCTGGCTTAGTCAAGCTAGATCACTGATGTACACATTTTTTCCATAAATCACACCAGCTTGACTTGAATATTGTTTTGAACAAACAAATTAGATTATCATCTTCATCAAATCTGACAGCACTTTTATTAATGCTGTTGTGTATTTATCCAGCCTAGTAGGTGATAATCTCACTATACCTACATATGGAAAACATTGGTCGTGCTGGTACATGTACAACACAGGGTGGGGTAACCTTCGGAATCAGTGTGTTTATAGTGGGTTTTTACCATAAAAGTGCTATGATTTTAAAGTTGACATAAACATAAGATGAAAAATATTGAGCGAAATGCTGTAGTGGAACTGGAAACAGATTCTACATCACTGTAATTAGTTAAATATATTAATGGTTTCATGTTCAAACAAATAGAAAGTTTACCTCTACAATTTTGTTCATCCGACTCGTCAGCACAGTCTTTCTTTCCGTCACACACTGATGAATTGCTGATACACTTACTCCCATCCTTGCATTGGAAATGGTCTCTAGCACACGCCTCTCTCTCACACACAAAAGGTAGACGGTCCTCACATCTACCCAACCCCCACCGGTACTTTCCATACTCTGTGGGGACTAGGCTGATGGAACAGCATTGCCGGATACCTGTTAAATAAATTGTTATTGAGACATGTAAACCATATTACTCTGTAATCAAGTTTATTTTCATTTGTCATCATATCCATGATAGTACAGTAGTACTATAGAACATTGTTATATTGTCTTGCATTACCTTATACAGTACAATATGTGGATATGTAAAGTCATCAATTCACCTGGTCAATTAACTCCTTAAATTTTGTAATATATCAAGTCATCAATTCACCAAACTACTAACAGTGTAAAACAATAAGAGCGTATTACAATAACCTAGTGTATAACAATAACAGTGTATTACAATAACAGTGTATTATTACAATAACACTCGAAAGACGGTACCACCATCGTAAACAACACAGAGAAAAAGGGTATATGACCATTGTAAACAAAGTGGGTATACCACCATCATAAACAACACAGAGAAAGTGGGTATACCACCATCGTAACAAACCACAGAGAAAGTGGGTATACCACCATCGTAAACAACACAGAGAAAGTGGGTATACCACCATCGTAACAAACCAGAGAAAGTGGGTATACCACCATCGAAACAACACAGAGAAAGTGGGTATACCACCATCATAACAAACCACAGAGTAAGTGGGTATACCACCATTGTAAACAACACAGAAAGTGGGTATACGACCATTGTAAACAACAGAGAAAGTGGGTATACGACCATCGTAAACAACACAGAGAAAGTGGGTATACCACCATCGAAACAACACAGAGAAAGTGGTTTACCACCATTGTAAACAACACAGGAAGTGGGTATACCACCATCGTAACAAACCAGAGAAAGTGGGTATATGACAATTGTAAACAACAGAGAAAGTGGGTATATGACCATTGTAAACAACACAGATAAAGTGGGTATATGACCATTGTAAACAACACAGAGAAAGTGGTTTACCACCATTGTAAACAACACAGGAAGTGGGTATACCACCATCGTAACAAACCAGAGAAAGTGGGTATACCACCATTGTAAACAACACAGAGAAAGTGGGTATACCACCATCGTAAACACAGAGAAAGTGGGTATACCACCATTGTAAACAACACAGAAAGTGGGTATACCACCATCGTAACAAACCACAGAGAAAGTGGGTATACCACCATTGTAAACAACACAGAGAAAGTGGGTATACCACCATCGTAAACAACACAGGAAAGTGGGTATACCACCATCGTAAACAACACAGAGAAAGTGGGTATACCACCATTGTAAACAACACAGAGAAAGTGGGTATACCACCATCGTAACAAACCACAGAGAAAGTGGGTATACCACCATCGTAAACAACACAGAGAAAGTGGGTATACCACCATCGTAACAAACCAGAGAAAGTGGGTATACCACCATCGAAACAACACAGAGAAAGTGGGTATACCACCATCATAAACAACACAGAGAAAGTGGGTATATGACCATTGTAAACAACACAGAGAAAGTGGGTATATGACCATTGTAAACAACACAGAGAAAGTGGGTACCACCATCGAAACAACACAGAGAAAGTGGGTATACCACCATCGAAACAACACAGAGGATGTGGGTATACCACCATCGAAAACAACACAGAGAAAGTGGGTATACCACCATCGTAACAAACCAGAGAAAGTGGGTATACCACCATCGAAACAACACAGAGAAAGTGGGTATACCACCATCGAAACAACACAGAGAAAGTGGGTATACCACCATTGTAAACACAGAGAAAGTGGGTATACCACCATTGTAAACAACACAGATAAAGTGGGTATACCACCATCGTAAACAACACAGAAAGTGGGTATACCACCATCGTAAACAACACAGAGAAAGCATTATGAATGTTCATTGTTTAAAATGGAGGAATATTGTAAATGGTTATATGATCAGTATCACTCGTAGAACATTAAATACTGCAAATAAACTATAACTCAGTATCGATGTACTGTGTGTGTGAAGGTTGTTCAGTATAGTGTTCTAGTGTTGTAATTGCTTTGATCTGGTATTGAATATCTGAAGTGTAGCCTTGCCTCAAACTTACATTGGATAATAAATGGAGCAAGTTTCAATAGGAGTATTTTTACTTCAAAATAATTACCTGGTATTTCATAATTCCAGCAACATTTAAATCATTACATATCCCTAAAAAATATATAATCTTAGGTAAAATCAATAAAATAATGTGACATTCCAAGTTACTTTATATGTAGACAAAGTGCTCTAATAACACAACCACACATAAGTATTTAGTAATTACTGTCAAGCCTTCAGTACCTCTTCTGTTACTTAATCACTACACCAGAAGCCTAACTGACCTTACTAGACCCTCAGGCAGTTTGTAATCATTACCATACAAAATTTCCCCACATTCCAAATCAATCCTACTTTTTACATCTAGCTTTGAAACATGATTTCTATTTGTCCTAACATTCCAAATCAATTATACTGTATACGTCCAGCTCTGCAACACGAGTTTAATGTATTATTTGAAATATTCCCATAACATATCAGGTTTATAGGATAAACTGTTCCAGGTAAAATAATGTATGCAGGATATTGTTGTGTGACAGGTAAGCTGACCTTTTGTTGAAAAACCAACAATTACCATGGGAGATTATAGGCAATAGGAATACTACATGTAGAAACTATTTGACTATGAATGTTGTACAATAGTTATATACCTCTAGGAACTAGATCTGTGATACTGATTTATACATGTATATATTCATATGGTTGTGTCTTGTTTATCATACATGTATAATTATGCCACCATATTGTAAGTTAGATAGTGTTGAATTTAAATATGTAACCCTGTCCTGACAGAAAACGTTATCATTGTATTATTTTACTGAAAACAACTGTTGGTGTGTTACCTGATTGAAAGACTAATGGTTGATGAAGGGCCCAGAATCCCTCATAAGCTTGTGCTATCTGTCCATTTGTCCACAAAAACTGCCCACTTTCATCTCGATACAATCCTGCAGAAAAAATGTAAAAGATCAATCCTGATTTCATAATGATTTCAAGATACTATCTTCTTCCTGTCTCACTCAAACTGAGAAATCACAATTATTGGTGGTTTTTCATTGAAATTGATTGCAAGTTAATCAAAACATGAACTGACACCAGCAAAATTGACATCAAAAGTTGATTTATCAAAAAGAGTTTGAAAATGAGAACACTGGACCTAAATTATCTCAAACACAAACAAGAGGCCCAATGGGCCTGTATTGTTCACCTGATCCTACAGCAACTTTGAAGTTGAACTATGTCAGAGTAGGCTAGCATTATTCATGTCAATGAATTTTCTAGTCCTTCATTCCAGCATACTATTGGCTTGATTTAATATCAGCTATCTGAGTCTCTTGGCTAAGGAGAAATCATCATTAGTCTAACTGAACCCCTGATACCTTGAATGTAGCCCTTCACCCAAGCATGATACAGGTCTAATATCAAGTCCCTAGGCCTCTTGGTTACTGAGAAGATTTCTTTTAAAATGTTCAGCCTATTTGATCCCTGTGACCTTGAATGTAGGTCAAGGTTATTTAATTGGTAGCCTTTAATGCCAGCATGGTAGCTAATATCAACTCCCTGGACCACTTGGTTTTTGAAAAGAAGTCATTTAAAATTGTTTAGCCTATTTGACCCCTGTGACCTAGAATGTATGTAAATTTCATTTATTTGAACAAACTTGATAGCCCTTCACTCCAGCATGCCACAAGACCAATGTCAGGTCTCTGCGCCTCATGGGTATTGAGAAGAAGTTGTTTAAAGGAAAAAGTTGGCACCGCATGACCGGCAGGATTAAGCTCACTTGTAAGCTTATTTATCATTGTAATTCATCATACTATAATACTATACTACTTACTATACATGTATATAGTACTAGATAGTATGTACTTATAAATTAACCTGAAAAATAGCATTAGACACAGGATAAGTGCAGTTAGTCTTCAGATCAACAACAATATTACAGTATTAAGTATATAATATATAGTGCTTTATAATAAGATATATAATAGAGAAACCCAAATGACAAATAAAGAAAATTATTTATTGATGTCGTACATGATGGGCATCAATTTACAATCTACAGCACCAACAAGACTTGTAAAGGTATATCAGAATCCGCCATCACTGCACCAGGATGACATGTACGTACCCAAAACTCAAATCAATGAAGAAAATGAAATCTGTGATTAACATTACTTTTCACATGTTAGTTTTAAGTTAGAGGAATTACTAATCCAGATTTCAGCCATTGGCTGTACAACACCTTTCGGTTGAAGATATTATATCTCCATGATTAACATTACTCTTCACAAGTTAGTTTAATTTAAAATAGAAGAATTACCAATCCAGATTTGAATTATCGGCTGCACAACACCCTGGGTGTTACTTCTGGATTCCAAGCTGCTGACTGCTACTGCAATCTCATCACCATACCGCTGGTTGTAGTTAAACCCTCTAATCCTCAATAGATTACCACCATATCTGAAATATAAAGACAGCCATCTAAGTCTCATTAATAATTACTGGATAGCTATACATATACAGCTTTGTGAAAACCTGCATTCAGATTCGCCTCAGTTTCAGAATCAGGAATATCTAAGAGATCAAATTATCAGGATTCTAAAGACCAGGGCCAGTATGACTACACTCTGACTTCAGAATACATTTACGTAATATGTGTCATTAGCATTTCATAGTATTTTCATTATAAAGAAATATTATTCCATCTTCCGCATTAATGATTTTTATATCATAGTATTGTAAATTGCATTACATAGTAAATGACACCCCCTGTGTTGTCTATTCATATCTTCACTATTTCAGATTGATAAAGTTAAGTTTTTTGGTAGGGGGTACATTTTATGCACAGGGGTACATTTTGGCAGGGGTATAAAAAGTATACAGGTGCTTTTAATGCAGGATAAAAAGTACATCGGTCATAAAACACTAAATTTGATAACATAAGATTAAGTGCAACTTTAACTTAAAACACTGGAAACTTACAGAGCACCAAATACAATACCACACATTAAATTATAGGAAACTCCCTCCCAGAACAGAAATATGTCAGGCAAGGGAGAGATGGCAAATACGTATATATACATGATAATGTTTGTTGGTGTGAATGTATATTAATAGCTATAATTTGATAATCTTTGACTGGGTGTGAATTCGAATGTATATTAGCTATAATTTGATAATCTTTGACTGTGGTGTGAATTCGAATGTATACTGAAACGAAAAAGAAACGCAACTTCAAATTGTAGGTTTAATAAAATAATACTTGTGAGCATTATGTTTAAATTTCATATGTAATAGTATATATTGAATATTGATGTAACATCCTTTAAATGTTTAGAGATTTTTAAGAACAGGTCACTTTGCTAGAAGGTCATGATTGGTAGTACCCTACGTGAATCCAAGTTGAAATGGCAGCAGTTTTGAAACCGTGCCCTAATATCGTGTGTGTCCTCCTCGAACAGTTATCACATCTCTAATTCTTTGTTGCATTGAGTTCATCAGGGCATTGACTTTCCGTATTGGAATGTTATTCCATTCTTGGACGAGTGCATTTGCTAACTGAGGGAGGGTATTTGGGGGGTTACAGCGATTTTGAATTCTTCTGTCTAATTCATCCCACAAATGCTCGATTGGGGACAGGTCGGGGCTATATGGAGGCCAATCTATAGGAACAATGTTCTGTGTCGCAAGAAAGTCTCTACAGACTCTTGCAACGTGTGGTCTCGCGTTATCTTGCTGAAAGGTTAGATGATGCTGCCTAACAAACGGCACAACATGGGGCCTAAGGATCTCATCCCGATAGCGTACGGCCGTTAAATTCCCATTGACTATCACCAAAGGCGTCTTCAAACCATGGGAGATTCCCACCCAAACCATAACTGATCCACCCCCAAATCGGTCGTGTTCCAAAACACAGGCGTCAGCAAAACGTTCGCCTCGACGCCGGTACACACGTTGACGGCCATCTGCTCGAAATAACGTGAATCGAGATTCATCGGTGAAGAGCATAGACCTCCAACGTCTCATAGGAAAACGTCTGGGCATATGTGCCGTTGCCCATTGCATACGACGTGCTCGACGTTGCGGTGTTAGTGGTAAACCAACGTACTGTCGCCTTGCACGCAAATTAGCCTCACGCAGTCTGTTGATCACTGTTTGGGGATGAATTCGACGGTTATGATTACCAATCGTATTCCTTGCCGTTTCAGCGGCCGTTAATCTCCTGTTACGCAGGTGTGCCAACCTAAGAACCCGGTCTTGACGTCGCGACGTTACGCGTGGACGTCCTGATCTCGGCTGGTCATCGACTCTTCCTGTTGCGTTAAGACGTGAAACTAATCGACTAATAGTCGATTTGTGAACTCTGAATTGTCGAGCGACGTGAAGTTGCGTGTTCCCTGCCAGAAGCATCGCTATAGCACGTCCTCTATCAACTTTTGATAACCGTGGCATAATTGTAAAAGGAATTATTGTTTGCAAAAGTATTGGCGATGATGTGGCTCAATGTTAGTGATGAATTGATACTGGTTTGAATGAAAAAAGAACGCATATGTTTGTACAGGCACGGTTTTTGATGTTTTTACCGCGCCGGAAGTGCATAGGTCTCTAGTCACACTTGGGTGATTTTGAAGATTGGTATGGGTGTTAGGCAGGGTGCATGTTTATTTCCGCGATTTTTATACAGATATGTATATTTAATACAAAATTAATCACAATTTTCCATGTTGCGTTTCTTTTTCGTTTCAGTATATATTAGCTATAATTTGATAATCTTTGACTGTGGTGTGAATTTGAATGTATATTAGCTATAATTTGATAATCTTTGACTGTGGTGTGAATTCGAATGTATATTAGCTATAATTTGATAATCTTTGACTGTGGTGTGAATTCGAATGTATATTAGCTATAATTTGATAATCTTTGACTGGGTGTGAATGTACATTAATAGCTATAATTTGATAATCTTTGTGGGTGTGAATGTATGTTTAGCTTATTAAATCCTTTACTATATAGGTTAATTATTTGTCAGGGTATATACGTGTAAAGTCCAAAGAATTCTGAAGAAATCTGAAAATCTATCAGCGATTTATTTTTTGTTAGCAGTCCATTGAGAGTTGACACAAAAATAACAGCAGATGTCAGAATCTTTACAAGCAGTCGGTGTAATGATCGAGGGTGTCAATATAGTCACATTAACAAACACACTAAAGAGGTTGGTATAATTGTAGGTTATGGATATCGCTATGTCCTTGGGTGATATATTGTAAAGATGTGAACATTATGTTAGATAAAATCATACTTGTGTTACAATTTAGGTGGCTTCAACAATAGTTACAATATACACATGTACAGCTACCTTATCTACCTACAACTGACCTGGACCAACTGAACCTTGAACAAACACAATAAATGAAACCCATATGATAAAATACATATCACGGCTGTAAATATCTGGATAATTCCCGGTAGTGATGTAATCAGTCAGCTGGTGCACCAGTACAGTATAGTGGCTTCTGTAGTTAAGATGATATGTATAGACATTTAAAATCTAATCTTAGTTACAGAGAACAGACAAGCTTCCAAGAAATCATAATTAATTCCATAATCCAGTTCTTCCCTCAAACCAGGTGGTTAAAACAGAGGTCATATCAGTAATGTTTGCTCAACAGATGTTGGAAGTTTATCTATAAACAGGGTGGATCTGTACAGTATAACCATCCACACCTACTTAGGTCAACAGCTTTTAATAAGCCTATCTATTTATGTCAAGAACTATCTAATATAACAACCATATATTCATAGCTTAAACACCAAAGTTGTATTGGAAAGTATAAATTACTACAACTTTAATCAAATATAAAATTCAATAAAGATTTCATACACTGTAAATATATCAGGCAGCATATTGTGAAAAAATATCCAGAAACTTTTGAGATGGGGATACAAATTTGATATGACACCTGTCATGCACAAACAAAACTGAAATAGTGTTAAAAGATGAGGAGGGGGGTAGTTGATGAATTGTATACTGATTGTGATGTGTAGGTACAAGCAAAACAAATCGGTCAGCTCAGCATTTTACAGCAACTGTAATTATAATGGACACTTCAGCTCTGTATTACGGGCGGGGATGTATGTACACATACATGTACATCATTGTTGAGACTAGCATATGCATGTAGCTGTGGAGGATGAAAGGTTAAATAGTTCACACTCAGTGTAATGTGTTGAACTCTTTGTTCATCTTACTGCATTTGAATCATCCCAAATATGAGAATTATGATAAAGAATCTTGGTTTTGCTAAATGTTCTTAGTTGTATATCAAATTACCATTTTCATTATCAAATATACAGTTAATCAAAAGACTTTGAGTAACCGAAAATGCAACAACCACATGGAAACTCCATAACCTCTGAAACACAGTTACCAGCTAGTCACAGCAACCAGCCCAGTACATTGTTACAATTGTAAATGTTGGGAGATATAATGTATCTGCCAGGGTCAACTGAAATTCTAATTTTTAATGATCTTTTTACTGAAACACATAAACAAATTATAAATTAACATTTTATTTTCATTCTTGGGTTTCATCTTCCATAATTCAAATTCAATACATTACACAAATCAAATTTTGAATCTTTCTATAAAAGTGTATAGCTTTTTGATAATTATATATTGAATCTGAACCTATGTATTAATTGCTTAATTTCCTACACATTAGATCTTTTTTAATCTATAAACCCATTTTTCTGACATTAGGAAAATTACAACTGGTCAGAATCAATTAGAAAATCATAATCAATAGATAAAGATGAATTACCGGTACTAGTTATAAATCAACTATGCACTTGGTTGGTCAATTCCACACAATACTTCCTTGAAGAAATTCATAATGATCACTAATAGACTTTTGTATCTGACTTACTAATTGATCACTACTGACAATCAATCAACCAATGTCACACTCTACATCTATAGTGAATAATTAATTCCTGTCATCTCATTATTGTCTTCTTCTGTTTACACCTATATGTGCCAACACAGTTGAAGACCTGACATGAGTGGTTTCAGTTGAAGACCTGACATGAGTGGTTTGAACCTCCTTACCCATGTCGGTTAGTTTCTCAGGAAGCCGAGAAATGAACCAGTTTATGCTGTTGTGCTGGTGTCCTTGACCAAGACACTTTACCCTAATTGATCTGGATGGCATGCGACAGGCCTTCTGTATGATTGTTCAGTGAGGGGGTCACCAACTACTACAAAGAGACCCCGCACAACAACCCTGGCTATCTCAGTGCGATAAACCCAGCAAACAAACTTATGTGTGAGGGTTTAATTGAAAATAATGAAATGAAAGTATACCTTTTACAATAGTCCTGTGCATTAGCAAATGTGATTTTCCTTGTGTCCACATATAGACACTTTGTGTCAACCTTTCTCCAACCTACAAAAACAAGTAAATCAATCATTACTCCTAGAAATATAACAAGATACCCTTAAATGTCAGTTTTCATAAAAGATCCAAAAAAAAGAGATTATACAGTTGAGGAACGAAAGTTTGAACAATAACCTAGCAACTGAGGCACCCTAGCAAACTAAGTGATGGGCTTCAGACAATGTTTTAGAAGAAATAAAACAAAATCAACACAAAAACAAAATCAATTGCTGTAAAATTTCATAACCAAAATACTTTCATGATGTATACATTAAGTTATTAGCAATTGTGAATTTTATTAAATTTAATATCCTGACAAAAATGGTGAGATTTCACATGTAAATCACATGCAAGTTGCCAGTACCTAATGCATATAGTAATAGAAAATTAATTTATTTGAAGTGATATTTACAATATGTTTTTGCGTAGCAAGTTTCAAACAAAATTATAGCATCTCATATTTGTCTGTGGTAATTTATCAAAAAGCCCAGATGCCAGGGCTGAACATTCAAAGAAATAATTCTAAGCATCCTATAGACTGCATGCATACATTTTTCTAATATAGGGAGTATGCCTCACCTTATTTATATCAGGTTATGTTGGTACATACAATGTATATCACTTTATCAGTTTCTCTGTGTGTGAGGGAGATTTTAAATGGAATTATCATAACTTGTACAACTTCTCTAACATTCAAATCATTTAAATATTTCTGCAATATATTTCATAACCATATGTTATGTTGTATCATATATTCTATCAAAGATACTGTGAATTGAATTTTGATAAAAACAAAACAAAACAAAAAACAATGCTGGTAGTTGCCATATATCAGAGTACCAAAGTTTAATTTGGTCTAAATTTTTTCAGTTACATTTTATTTTTCACACAGACATGAAATATCTATTCAGAAACATTTTGTAACCTAGATCACACATGAAATATCTATTAAAAAACATTTTGTAATCTAGATCCAATTTTCATTAAAAACAAAAAGGTGTAATTTTCATTATTGATGATTGTAGGAGTATTATCTGAAACAATTTAGAATTTGTTAAATATTTTATTATGATATTGTTTACTATTTACATTCAAGTTATTCTGTTAAAAGAATCATAATTACTTAAATTGACTTTTCTGCATTTGAAGTTTACGGGTCAATTGACTCTTGAGTACCATCTTGTTAAACAGAAGGAGAATAGCTGTTGAATTACTCCTTCACTTAAATCTTTATGGAGGTCAGTGTTAAAGTAATTTACATTGGATACGTACTGCAGATACAAGCTTTAGCTTTATCCCTTTGAATAGGAATTTTTATTTCCAGAATATCTTACCATAAACTTTCCCTGTGCAAATAGACCTCAGAAATTAGATTATATTTTGACATAATCATGTATAATTTTGTGAAATGCACACTTACTGTACTTAAATTTTCAAGATTGCATGTGCAAAAGGATCAGTCATGTGATATGCCAGAGAGGTGGAAGTTGTATTGATTCTATTCAAATATGTCTCACTTTCTGATTATATATATCCTTGTGAATTTTTACAACTAGTACAAACTGTCACACTTACCCACTTTTTAATCAATATCATACACTAACACTGATAAATAACAACCATATACAATGTACTGTATGTATCTTGTCACATGTGTTGATGTTTTGAAAAAAGCCATGTAGTATTCCTATACTATAGCTATTACTCACGATGAAGTTAAAATTCAATGCTTGTTCATCAAGCCTCACAATTGGGGTTTTATATATATATTATAATATCCAATATCATAACAAGTGGGATCCACTGTGATAGGACAGGTAGCAGTTTTGGTCCTGCTGTACGGACAGCCATATGACTACATATCCACTAAACGACAGAAGTTGTATTATATTTTAACTTGATTATGACACAAGCATTTAATAATGAGAGATCACATCATGCCCGATAAAAACACTCTGTACCTACCTTCTGGGCAGGTTAACCAAGCAATATCCTTTTGGTATAAAGGTAGATTAAATTCGTAATTTGGAGTCTGAAAGATAAAAAATGCTCTGATTAATAAAAAGATCTATATTCAACATTGAAGAAAGCATGTTCTTATGAGGCCATAAAAACAAAACTGTGTTTCCTATGCCTCAAATGTTTAGTACTGTTAGGCCATAATCTAGTTAACAAGAGATGATCTAGCTCAGACAGATCTTTGCACCAACCATAGAATGATCCATATCAGTCAAATGAAAGACTCATCTTTTCTCTTCTTTTCCCTTCTTTCACTCTTTCATTCAAAACATTTATGAACTTTATCTAATAATATATGACAGGAGCAACCTGTAGTTGTCAAACTTAAAGATGGCCATACTCATTTTCACCCATTTAGTTCTTTCAATCAGACTTGCATGCACAACTGAAATTTTCTGAGGATCTTACTACGTAGAAGGCAGCTTGAAAGGCGATTTTAACATCAGAACCCTTCGGATTAGCACAACTGGAGACCAAGGGGAACCTCTACATTCAAATATGAGAAAGACCCATAATATATAGCCATATATAGTACTTTAAGAAATTGTTAATGAAGTTTCAATTGTCAAAATCAAAGATGGCTGCCTGTTGCCCATGTTGTTGTCTGGTTGGTACTATACAGGAATATATGCATAACAGTAGGGATCAAGGGGAACCTACATGTGAAATTTGGGAACTAGCAGTAACAAATTTCAATTGTCAAATAATTATAATCATAAAGATGGTCGCCAATTGGTCATGTTGTTCTCCGATTGGTCCAAAAATTCAATATACTCAACTAGGGACCAGTCAAGCGAATGTTCTGTTGGCTTTGTGTATTATCATACCTCATGTTTATTACAGTGCCTGTGATTAGCCGAAACGCATCACGTGGAAGGGGGACAAAACATCATATCTCCCTGAGGCGCGTGAGCCAAGGAGACAAATATCATACATTGTATCTCCCTGCAACGCGTGCCCCCATGGCGACTCTCACATTGAATGATTCTGTTGCGAGGAGTTGTCTACCTTTTAGTTATTTACAAATGGCCGACGAACAGAAACGCGAATGTTTTTGTGCAGTCGAAGAAGCAGAAATAGATAAAATTCTGCAAAAGAAGATTGCTCAGAACACGCAAATATCAACAAATGTACACTCCAACTGTTTACAAGAGTTTCTAAAAGAAACTGTCAATAACACCTTGACTTGGAATCGTATCAATTGAGCGACTGGGATCACAGGGGTTTGTAATAAAAATTATATTTCATATCTTCAGTTTATTTTTGAGTATCATCATTACTGATTATTTTTCGGTATAATAAACAATTTATGGCCCTGGATGCAGGGTAATATGAAGGTTTGCTTACCCCCAGCTCTCATATTTCCCTCGGGCAAGCCCTCGGGAAATTAGATACCTTCAGGTAAACAAACCTTCATATTACCCTGCATCCAGGGCCATAAATGCATAATATGAACTTACCCTTTTATTCTTTTTCAACTTAACATCAAAAACAACTTCCGGTGATTGACAGACACAAATTACATAATACAATTGACAGATTCCCGATACTCGCTTGATGGTAAATAATATATATAGGCCTATTGTCTGTATAATACATATATATTGATACAAATGTATGTGGTTTTAGTGAACCAATATCAATATCAAACAGCTAGCCCGAGTTTCCTCTGGCCCAGACACCATGTCTGGTGTAGGGTCCGGGCTATCAAACAGCGAAACTGTTGTTTTTTGCTTAGTGACCGTCCACCAACATCATTATCACAGACTTATTTATCTATTGAGTTGGAAGTGTTAAGGTTTAAACTGTAGTCAGAATTTTCTGATGATCTTGGTACAGTGTTTGCAGCTAAATCGCCACACGACTGTTTTAAAGTGATACCAACATCAGACCCCGTCAGATTATCAAATCGCCTTTATTTATTTATTTATTGTAGTTTATAAGGGAAAGCCAGCTAGATATCAAACCAGTAGCCCGAATTATCGTCACACGACAGCTTTAAAGGAGATTTTAACATCAGAACCCTGCGGATTATCAAACCAGGGACCCACACGGATCGTCAGAAAATTCGGACTAGGCTAGCTTAGGGTCGAGCAATAAAGGAATTGTTTACCGCTTTTTACCACTGTCATAGTGTCATTACAGTTGCACCACCTAGCTCAGATTTGTTGCATGCTTCCCCTTTGTACGTATTCTTTTCCGAAACGTTCTGTTTCTAACAGGATACATGTATATCTATTACAATTCTTTTGAATCCAGAATAGCAGACGACTTCATCGAAATGAAAGTATACTTTAGGCTTACAGCACCCCCTATCGGCAAGGGGCGCAACTCTTATTGGCGTTGATAGCGCCAAGATTAGAGGTCTCGCACAACTAATCATTTCACTAGGCCTATATGTTATTACCAATGACTCCATCTCCTCAATCGCTCATTTGAAGTTCAGATGTTGTGAAACTTACATCAAATTAAAGTTTGAAGATTTCTCTACCAGAAAAAATGATGCTATTGGTTAGGTTTAACAGCATATAACAGCACAGCAGTACTTTGAAGACAGTAACCCTGATATTTACAGTGGACAGGGGAACTCCCACCTGGGGAATTCCCGCCCTTTTACACCTGGAATCTTACGTCTTCCTATTTATACCAGGAGTGTATATTTTAATTTTTTAAATTCTCAACACCCTAATCTTTACTCTCGTATATAGAAAGCATCTATTTCATGTATAATTTATTCAGGAAATAGCTACAAACCCAAGAAACACATTTTCTTCGGGGACTTGGTTCAGGTGAACACCAGCTGATTGGCTGAATAAGTTGCGCGAGACCTTGAGTCGTCACTCCCTGTTTCAAAGAATATTATGATTATGTTTTTAACCAGTGATAGACTAACTCGTTAGCCATAGGTTATATCTCATCTCACAGAGTCATGGATAATTAAATAATTTCAGATTCAGATTCAGATATGTTTATTAAAGTGTCACGTATTGATACATAAAATATACATAAAATACAAGCATAATTTCCTTAAAAACGTTAAAATGCATCAAAACCCAGCCATATTTGGCTTATGAGACACTACTACAGTAAAATCTTGAGAGTCAATTGATATTAAGACTTATTGATAAAAAGTTTTGTCTTCTTTGGTACATATCAAACAATAACCTGGCGACGTCTTTTTGCAAATTATCTTCTTTCATAAGAAATATTAATTTATCTTTGCTGTTTAAAGCATTAAAATTCTGTAAATTAGTTTCTGCTTTATTAAAAACTAAAAGTCTCAAGTCAGAGTAAAAATCGCAATCAATAAAAAAGTAAGTTTCATCCTCAACATGATTTGATGTACAATATATACATTTCCTTTCTTGTAAAGGAATTATTGGCCTGGCGTATCTACCCGTTTCTAAAGCTAATGGCAGAGAACCACTTCTAAAATTAGATAAAATTCTTAAATCTAATTAAATAATAATATGGACATGCAACTAGCAGATGTCCATTAACTCGGACAATTGCGTCATTATGCCTAACACATATCATATGGGAATCCGGAAAGATAACTAGATCTACCAATATGAACAAAATCCAATTAGCAGAGGTACAGATCCTACACAGTCAATGCCTTGTTGTTACCGTAACGATCTCTCCTAACATGATAACATCAGTACAACATCATCAAAGGCTACATGGTCACTAAGGCCTACAGTGGCTTCCTCGGACATGACCTCCGAGCCTGCCCAGAGAAAGTCAGAAAAAAGAGCATATTTTACTCTTGTTTGCTCAACTGGACATAGAAAATGAAGTATGCTGGAACGGTCTGGGACCCCTATCAAATCAAAAATATTGGAAATTATTTCATTGGTCGATCATATCGGTTTGATTGAAAGGTCGTATCTATTTTTTCAAAAGCAGACCGCAAGACTTGTAACAAAGAGCTACCCCAGAGACAACGGTGACATGACGGCCATCTTGCGATACCTGAGACGGGGACCTCTGTCATGTCGATTGATAAGTACATCCCTTAGGGTCCAGCTCATGTCCAGGGTGGTGGTGGTGGTGGTGGTACATTGCCATGTGAATTACGATACATTGCCATGCGAATATTACGGTACATTGCCATGTGAATATTACGATACATTGCCATGCGAATATTACGGTACATTGCCATGTGAATATTACGGTACATTGCCATGTGAATATTACGGTACATTGCCATGTGAATATTACGAAACATTGCCATGAAAATTACGATACATTGCCATGTGAATATTACGGTACATTGCCATGTGAATATTACGGTACATTGCCATGTGAATATTACGGTACATTGCCATGTGAATATTACGGTACATTGCCATGAAAATTACGATACATTGCCATGTGAATATTACGGTACATTGCCATGTGAATATTACGGTACATTGCCATGTGAATATTACGGTACATTGCCATGAAAATTACGATACATTGCCATGTGAATATTACGCTACATTGCCATGTGAATATTACGCTACATTGTCATGGGAATTACAGTACATTGCCATGTGAATATTACAGTGCATTGCCATGTGAATATTACGGTACATTGTCATGTGAATTACGGTACATTGCCATGTGAATATTACGGTACATTGCCATGTGAATGACGGTACATTGCCATGTGAATTACGGTCGTTGCCATGTGAATTACGGTACATTGCCATGTGATTTACGGTACATTGCTATGTGAATATTACGGTACGTTGCCATGTGAATTACGGTACATTGCCATGTGAATTACGGTACATTGCTATGTGAATATTACGGTACGTTGTCATGTGAATATTACGGTACGTTGCCATGTGAATATTACGGTACGTTGCCATGTGAATTACGGTACATTGCTATGTGTTTTACATGTTAAGTCTATATACTTTGCCGTTTCTGTGACTACGCCCTAGGTAATGAAGTACAGAATTCAGATACGAGTGGAAAATGGAGGTCAACAATGTTGACCCGCGTATCACCATTTTTCCTGCTGTACGGGACTGGATGTTAATTGCCCCATAAACACGGTGTGCTACAGGATCTATATCAACGTGCCAGCTACAAGACCGCCAACATACGTCCGTTTTTTCTGATCTGAAGATGTCGAGATGTAAATATAGACGATTTAAATGATGTCGATATGATGTTAGTGAAAGGTGGCAGTAACGAAGGGAGGGGATACATTGGAAAGAAGAACGATGACTGATGTCGATGAAAAACGAGACGATAAGATGATAGAGACGACGACAATTGGTAAGAAGTGAAGTAGGAATATCACTATTTATAGCACCGGCCGGCTGAGTTCTGTACTGGAGAAGATAAAAAGGCGTTCCCCAGAAAAAAAAACAACTACAGACAACGAAGCAAAAATGACGAACAAACCCATCTTACACTTGAAGAAACAAAACATAAGTTCATTGCAGTGAAAAAAACAACTTTATGACAAACAAACCCGTCTTACAATCGAGGAAACAAAACATACGTTCATTTTAGTGAATAAAACAAATTTACGGCAAACAAACCCATCTTACACTTATGAACACAAAACATACGTTCATTGTAGCGAAAAAAACCCAACTTACGACAAACAAATCCGTCTGACACATGGGGTCAGAAAACATACATTTATTGTATGGGGGAAAAAAACCCAACTTACGACAAACAAATCCGTCTGACACATGGGGAAACAAAACAAACGTTCATTGTTGTGAAAGAAAACAAGAGGCCCAAGGGCTTTAACGGTCACCTGAGATTTAAAATACTTCAGTTAATTAAATTGACCCTTTTTGGCCCTACCCATCCGTCCTTGGGGGTCAGTCAAGGCCAACAAGTTTACCCCCTCCCCAGGGAAACTCACAATTTAGGTAAAGTACCTTAAGACCTTTCCATCTATGAAGAGTATTTGTTTCTACCTTATTTGGGTCTTGAGAAGAAGGTTTTTGAAATTTCAGTCAATTTGATCCTTTTTAGCCCCGCCCATCAGCCACTTGGGGTCAGTCAGAACCGATATGTGCATACCATCAAACTGTCATCTCATGCTAATAATGTTAACCAAGTTAGAATGAATTCCAATTGAAATCCAACAAATGATAGTCAAAAATGTGATTTCCATATATAAACTATAGTAAAGTTTACCCCTCCCCAGGGGCAAACGTGAGACCCCAGGGTCATGAAATTCACAATTTTGGTAAAGCACCTTAAGACCCTTCCATCTATGAAGAGTGTTTGATTCCACCATATCTTAGAGAAGAGAAGAAGATTTTTGAAATTTTAGCCAATTTGACCCTTTTTGGCACCGCCCCTCGGGCCCCTGGGGGTGGGAACCATATAATTCACAATTTTGGTTGACCTATGGCCATAGAGGCATCCTGCTATATTTCATTGAATTTGGTTTAGCGATTTTGGAGAATAAGTCGAAAATGCAAATTGTTTATGGACGGACGACGCACGACGGACGACGACGGACAAAATGCGATTAGAATAGGTCACTTGAGACTTCGTCTCAGGTGACCTAAAAATTCATAACACACAAACCCGTCTTACACTTGAGGTCACAAAACATACGTTCAGTGTAATGAAAAAAACAACTTGATGACAAACAAACTGATTTACACTTGAGGTCACAGACTAACCCATTAGCAAAAACCTGAATGACAATGCAAAGTAATTGGCCGTTTGAGGACATACTATCGGGTATCTCTTGAAGGGAAACAAACATGTTAATGACGAAACAAAGTCATATATAATAATATATATTTGAGGAACCAAGTAAAATGGGAGTCGATGAAATAACATGACCGATGTTTAAAATAAAATGCAGACTATATCTATTATATGGCAATACTTTCTCGTACATACTTTCCTCTCTTTCGAATATCAATTAGGTATATAGTTGGGTAATATCAATATGACAAGATTCGTCGCAAACTTAAGCTCGGAACAATTCTGTAATTTCAAAATACGTTCAATAAAATGGATGTAACGTGCCCAGAGAATGAAGGAACCGAAGGCAGGGCATTGTATACAATTGTCAATCTATGTTGGAATATGATACACACAGTCTGTGATGCCCGACAGTCGGTGATGCCCGACAGGCTGTGATGCCCGAGAGCCGGTGATGCCCGACAGTCTGTGATGCCCGACAGGCTGTGATGCCCGACAGACGGTGATGCCCGACAGACGGTGATCCCGACAGTCTGTGATGCCCGAGAGCCGGTGATGCCCGACAGTCGGTGATGCCCAACAGTGGGTGCTCCCGACAGGCGGTGATGCCCGACAGTGGGTGCTTCCCGCAGGCGGTGATGCCCGACAGACGGTGATGCCCGACAGACGGTGATGCCGACAGTCTGTGATGCCCGCCAGTCTGTGATGCCCGACAGGCGGTGATGCCCGACAGGATGTGATGCCCGACAGACGGTGATGCCCGAGAGACAGTGATGCCCGAGAGCCGGTGATCCCGACAGTCTGTGATAACGCCCATAGTTTGACGGGGTAGGCGAGTACGTTCCGGGTACAACAATGCCGTGTCGTATACAATGCATCCTCTGTGTTATAACACTTGATATCCTAACACAGCCTTCGTGTAGACCACTCCGACAGGAATCTATTTAAAAAGATAGACATCTAAATACACACCTAACTCACTTTATTAAAGGGTCTGGTTTCATTAATGATGGTAAATATTTTTTACATTGAGACTTTATATACATAGCGTTTCTGACACCGTCTCCAACCAACACCGTGCTGATGTAATGATACATGATATGTAGAAATTAACAAACTAAACACGTTCTCTCAGAAACCTTTTTAATGAGCGATGGCAAGTAAAACTAAACTCAGATGGGTTAATATGTCCTGCCTGATCATGAAACCCAGGGTAATAATTGTTCATTGAGTAGTAGGAAAATATTTAGTGAGGCAGAACTTCTACAGTTTAACAAAACCGCGATAACAGATCGGGGACGTGCTTTAGTATGTAACGTGTGACACTTTCTATGGACGCGGGTTCAGACAAGGAAGTTGTCACGTCATCGTAAACCCCCATGACGGTCGCGAACCCATGGAACTTGTACATAATAGTGCACGTGATAGTCTACAAGGCACTAAAAGTGCTCTAACGCTATGTGTAGGACTAAATTAGCCCTATCAACGTCACCAGTCATAGTAGAGATCATGGTCGATACCGCCAACAAGGCTTACCGACACCTTGTGTACAGGAATTGTCCTTCACGCCATGACACGTCATGACGCACATTGAATAGTTCTAAAACAATCTATTTGTCAACTTCCGCTTATGAAATCGGTCAAGAACTGAAAATGTTTCGTTCGTAACGAAAGTTCACGTAAATTGCCGACGAGAGGTAGCCGACGTCCATATCGCCGTCACCTATTATGATCTGTTCCCATAGCTGAACAACCATGATAAGACGAAGAAAGTTTATTCGCATTAATATTTGGACAAACAAAAAAAACAAAACAAAAAAACAACGTTTTGTAAATATTTCATGGACAAAATAGTGTATGTTCTTATGTATCATGGGCAAAATAGTGTATTTCTTATATATCATGGACAAAATAGTGTATGTTCTTATGCATCATGGGCAAAATAGTGTATTTCTTATATATCATGGACAAAATAGTGTATGTTCTTATGTATCATGGACAAAATAGTGTATTTTCTTATATATCATGGACAAAATAGTGTATGTTCTTATGTATCATGGACAAAATAGTGTATTTCTTATATATCATGGACAAAATAGTGTATTTCTTATATATCATGGACAAAATAGTGTATGTGATGTATCACGGATAAAATAGTGTATGTGATGTATCACGGATAAAATAGTGTATGTTCTCCACAACTCCAGGAGAACCCCCGCTATATAAGTGTACTACCTCCCATGGTTCGTGTTCTTATCAATAACTGGAAGATGACCTTGATATTGTCGAGAGTTCGGCGTGATTTCTACATAAGAGGATCCTAACGATACGTTTATGGAGAATTTGTCACTTTAAAACATATAGAAATATTAGAAACCGCGTATGACTGATAAAAAAGATCTCTGTTGAAATATCTCAATGCTTGACGTTGGAGTTAAACAACAACGGACGAAACACTAGTTTTAAGATGGTTGTTTTTCATGTCGTTTGGGGAATCCTTCATGCTATTATCCTCAGATCAAAGCACGTGAACCGGGCACTGGACTGTCAAAGGATTCATTTATTGGAAAAAAACTGGCGCCAATCTCGAAACTTTGGCTCATGTCGTGTCGTAGAATAGCACTATTGTAATGGTTGATACATTTGATATACTGAATGGAATTGAATAACAGAAATAGATCACCAAAGCGCAATAATGATCCATGATTCACCTAATCTAAAAATATTTTCAGCCTGCCGATTTAACACCTATGCAGCAGTTGGCTGTTAACCACTAGTGTATAGTGATAAAACATTGGTCCACAGTTGAGATCAAATAAGGTCTATGATGACAAAAAACATGAAAATGTGTTAAATTGGCTTGATTTATTGTTCTGACTGTAAATTTTTCTCCTCTTTATTCTGTAACACGCAGATATATAATGTGAAATTAACGCTGCCGCCACTGTGACCTTTGTAATCAAAGGAGGCGTTTTTATTGGCTTTAAAAGGTTTACGCGGACGTGCAAATGGCATTAGACTCCGTGTAAATGTCATGTGACTCTGTGTCAATGTCATGAGACTCCGTGTAAATGTCATGAGACTGTGTAAATGTCATGTGACTCCGTGTATGAGACTCTGTGTAAATGTCATGTAACTCCGTGTATGAGACTCTGTGTAAATGTCATGAGACTGTAAATGTCATGAGACTGTAAATGCCATGAGACTGTAAATGTCATGAGACTGTAAATGTCATAAGACTGTAAATGTCATGAGACTGTAAATGTCATGAGACTGTGTAAATGGCATGAGACTGTAAATGTCATAAGACTGTAAATGTCATGAGACTGTAAATGTCATGAGACTGTAAATGTCATGAGACTGTGTAAATGTCATGAGACTGTAAATGTCATAAGACTGTAAATGTCATAAGACTGTAAATGTCATGAGACTGTAAATGTCATGAGACTGTAAATGTCATGAGACTGTGTAAATGTCATGAGACTGTAAATGTCATAAGACTGTAAATGTCATGAGACTGTAAATGTCATGAGACTGTGTAAATGTCATGAGACTGTAAATGTCATGAGACTGTGTAAATGTCATGAGACTGTAAATGTCATGAGACTGTGTAAATGGCATGAGACTGTAAATGTCATGAGACTGTGTGTAAATGTCATGAGACTGTAAATGTCATGAGACTGTAAATGTCATGAGACTCTGTAAATGTCACGAGACTGTAAATGTCATGAGACTGTAAATGTCATGAGACTGCAAATGTCATTAGACTGTGTAAATATCATGAGACTGTAAATGTCATGAGACTGTAAATGTCATGAGACTGTGTAAATGGCATGAGACTGTAAATGTCATGAGACTGTAAATGTCATGAGACTGTAAATGTCATGAGACTGCAAATGTCATGAGACTGTAAATGTCATGAGACTGTGTAAATGTCATGAGACTGTAAATGTCATAAGACTGTAAATGTCATGAGACTGTAAATGTCATGAGACTGTAAATGTCATGAGACTGTAAATGTCATGAGACTGTGTAAATGTCATGAGACTGTAAATGTCATAAGACTGTAAATGTCATGAGACTGTAAATGTCATGAGACTGTAAATGTCATGAGACTGTGTAAATGTCATGAGACTGTAAATGTCATGAGACTGTGTAAATGTCATGAGACTGTAAATGTCATAAGACTGTGTGTAAATGTCATGAGACTGTAAATGTCATGAGACTGTAAATGTCATGAGACTGTAAATGTCATGAGACTCTGTAAATGTCACGAGACTGTAAATGTCATGAGACTGTAAATGTCATGAGACTGTGTAAATTTCATGAGACTCTGTAAATGGCATGAGACTGTAAATGTCATGAGACTGTAAATGTCATGTGACTGTAAATGTCATCAGACTGTAAATGTCATCAGACTCCGTGTATGAGACTCATTCTGTAAATCTCAGCGTTGTTTGAGATTCGCTGTAAATGTTGTACCAATCAGCGTGTTATGAGACCTGCTGTAAATGTTGTACCAATCAGCGTGATTTGAGTTTTGGTTTGGATGTTATGAGACCTGCTGTAAATGCTATGAGATGTAATGACTGTTTCTGTTTACCATTGGGCGGGCCAGCGGGAGACCTCCATGACGGTGGTACAGAGATTCCCCGGATGTTTTTCGGTTCACGATAAATAGTGTGCAAAACACTCGTCTGAAACACTGTTTGAAATACAAGATAACTGAAACTCCAGCCACTGTAGCTGCCGAGAGAGGGCGGGCAAATGTGGGGATATATCAGACTTGTAGATGGCGGCGTGTGTATGACCCCACAACTTGGTTAGACCAGTTTTGTGAGGCTCTATATCTATCTATACAGCACAGCTGTGCTCCTCCTCCTTGTCAGATTTCCATCGGTTTGTCGAGGTACATAGTCCAATGACTAAGGCGTTGACCTTGACCAATGTTACATCGATGTACACATCTACCAGAATTCCATGAATCATTACCATACATAAACAGATCAAGCCGTGTGCTGTTTGTCTGGTCGGTTTAATCGGGGTTTTTATTAATTATAAACGAGCATGCTTTATCAGCAGACTTATAGAGCCATATTATATAGAGACGTATTGCATGCATCCAATTCGATACGATGATGATAATGATTGTTTTATTCCCATGTTTTCGAGGAACTCAGTATCCCAGTCTCTAACAGCCGATGGTACGGTACACCTTTAGACCAATAGGTTTAGTCGCCGTGAGAGTGACAAAACTGAAAAGTAATAAAGGCGTCCTTTAATGTTGGAGTTAACGACCTTCCCGTGCCTGCACTTTAGAGTACGAAGCAGTAGATATGGTTTTCCGTGGTTTTATAGGAATTACAGGTGTTTTCCCCTGACGGCGGCCTTATCACTAATATGTTGTGGAGTCTCTCCAATATCGGCAATGTGACGTCATGGGGGAGGTTGCTTGCCGCCCATTTGGCACTCTCACATTCAAGCGTCATAGAGATGTAACCGAATCCTTGTTTCTATATATATCGTTACAGCATAAATTTTCACTCTTAGTTACGGCATTCGGCACAGGTGCCACAAACCTAGCCAAGCAAAAGTCATTTTCGATTAAAACATTTTTGTGTGTGAAAATAAATATTAAAAAAGTACACTCCTTTAGGCGTTTGTCTACATCATTACCAGGTCCCAACCATTACCAGGTAACTGTCTACATCATTACCGGGTAACTGTGTACTGCCGGACAGGTCCCAGTTACTGTTTGTCTAAACTATAGAAACTCGACCAATTTCATGTTGTATAATACACATGATAGAAATATACCTGAGGAATGTTCACAAATCTCAGCAGTCAACATATTAATCAAAGCACAAGTTCAAATGTCAGTGCGCGCAACATAATTATATACAATTACGTGTGAGGGCAGTACTCCCCACATGATTATATACTAAAACACTTTACATACGTTGACACAAAATTAGCATTACCAGACACTGACGGACGGCTCAGCGAGTCATATGGTCACACCGACAAACTTAGTGACCACACCCTCAGTAGGGTCCGATCTGGAGCGGTACTATAACAGGCTCGCTGTCAGGGGAGGAAATCCGGGTCTTTACTGACGTACACGATCAAAAGGTTTACTGTCACATACTTAACGTGTCTGAGTTTGGTAACTTAACGAACAGACCATATAAAGAAAGAGTTCCGATCACGACCTTGTACATTGGTACAGCTTTTACTTCCTGACATCGTAAAGTTATTTATTCTACATTAATTATGGAAGAAGTTGTATTAATTGATTATACACACAAATGGTGTACAATTGGTGTCCGGAATATAACAAACCACACAGCCCGACACTGTATACAAACCCATTGTCACGGGACGTAGGATGTGATAGTGTCTCGTTAGTTCATCATGTCCTCCTAAATTGGTCATAAGGACAAAATCTAGATCCCCATTGGCCATAAGAACAAAATCTAGATCCCCATTGCTCAGACATGCCATAAAAATCAGATTCTTATTGGTCATAAGGACAAAACCTAAATTATCATTGGTCAGGTATACCACAAAAACTAGATCCCCATTGGTCATAAGGACAAAACCTAAATTATCATTGGTCAGATATACCACAAAAACTAGATCCCCATTGGTCATAAGGACAAAATCTAAATTCTCATTGGTCATATATACCACAAAAACTAGATCCCCATTGGTCATAAGGACAAAACCTAAATTCTCATTGGTCATATATACCACAAAAACTAGATCCTCATTGTTCATAAGGACAAAAACTAGATTCTCATTGGTCATATATACCATAAAAATCAGATTCTCATTGATCATAAGGACAATAACTAGATTCTCATTGCTCAGATATACCATAAAAATCAGATTCTCATTGATCATAAGGACAAAAACTAGATTCTCATTAGTCAGATATACCGCAAAAACTAGATCCCCATTGGTCACAAGGACAAACTATATTACCATTGGTAATAAAGACAAAAACTAGATTCCCATTGGCCACAAGGACAAACTATATTACCATTGGTCATAAAGACAAAAACTAGATTCCCATTGGTCACAAGGACAAACTATATTACCATTGGTCATAAAGACAAAAACTAGATTCCCATTGGTCACAAGGACAAACTATATTACCATTGGTCATAAAGACAAAAACTAGATTCCCATTGGTCACAAGGACAAACTATATTATCATTGGTCATAAAGACAAAAACTAGATTCCCATTGGTCACAAGGACAAACTATATTACCATTGGTCATAAAGACAAAAACTAGATTCCCATTGGTCACAAGGACAAACTATATTACCATTGGTCATACAGACAAAAACTAGATTCCCATTGGTCACAAGGACAATCTATATTACCATTGGTCATAAAGACAAAAACTAGATTCCCATTGGTCAGATATTTAAGCATTCAACTGCCTTCTTCAGAAAGTAATTGTCCTGTAACTATCATAGGATTGGGGGAAAACACTTGTTTTAAATTGGATATTTTCATATCCAATTTAATGGTGTTATTTCTTGTGATAATACGACTACCGGTGACCGTTACCAGTAAAACAAAAATTACCAAGTGTGATCAGAACTCCATCATTGAACTTTCTTCATTCACAAAGTTGGATCGCCAACTATATACATTGTATTTACTGGAATACCAAATACATATGTACACTTAATTATCCTGTTAATTTTGCAAAACTATTGACATTATGATTTGAACCTATCTGAAGAAATGATATAGGAAATCAGTACAAACTTGTTTGAACTCTATTTTGTGTCCCGCCATGTAACGTCCAATCATACAACAGTCAGAACCAAATCTGAGACAGCAAAACGCTTTATAAAAATTGGATGTAATCGCCTCGGGGAGGTATTTAATGTAATCGCCTCGGGGAGGTATTGGATGTAATCGTCTCGGGGAGGTATTGGAGGTAAAAGCAGAAAACTAGATTCCAATTGTTCAGATATGTCACAGAAACACGATTTCCATCGGTCAGATATATATCACAGAAACTAGATTCTCATTGGTCAGATATATCACAAAAACTAGATTCCCATTGGTCAGATATATCACAGGAACTAGATTCTCATTGGTCAGATATATCACAGTAACTACATTCCCATTGGTCAGATATATCACAGAAACTAGATTCTCATTGGTCAGATATATCACAGTAACTATATTCCCATTGGTCAGATATATCACAGAAACTAGATTCTCATTGGTCAGATATATCACAGTAACTACATTCCCATTGGTCAGATATATCACAGAAACTAGATTTTCATTGGTCAGATATATCACGGAAACAAGATTCCTATTGGTCAGATATATCACAGAAACTAGATTTCCATTGGTCAGATATATCACAGTAACTAGATTCCAATTGGTCAGATATTTCACAGTAACTAGATTCTCATTGGTCAGATATATCACAGTAACTTCATTCCCATTGGTCAGATATATCAAAGAAACAAGATTCCCATTGGTCAGATATATCACAGAAATTAGATTTCCATTGGTCAATTATACCACAGAAAACAAGATTCACGTTGGTCAAGAAACTAGATTCCCATCGGTCAATTATACCACAGAAACTAGATTTCCATTGGTCAATTATACCACAGAAACTAGATTTCCATTGGTCAATTATACCACAGAAACTAGATTTCCATTGGTCAATTATACCACAGAAACTAGATATCCATTGGTCAATTATACCACAGAAACTAGATGTCCATTGGTCAATTATACCACAGAAACTAGATTTCCATTGGTCAATTATACCACAGAAACTAGATGCCCATTGGTCAATTATACCACAGAAACTAGATGTCCATTGGTCTTATAAGCCAAATACAACATAACAATATATCGCTTGGATGGAGGGAATGGCTTTGAGGCGAACAAGGATCTTGTCTGGTAGAGTTTCACTGACTTCTCAAGACAACTCCACCGGACGTACGTACTAGGAAACATACAGGGGAGGGGGGGGGGGGGGAGATCGAACCACGGACTTCCGTGGACTAGGGGGGGGGGATAGATCGAACCACGGACTTCCGTGGACTAGGGGGGGTAGATCTAGATCGAACCACTGACTTCCGTGGACTAGACCATGGTGAGGGGGGGGGGGGGGGGGATAGATTGAACCACTGACTTCCGTGGACTAGACCATGTTGAGGAGGGGGGGTAGATCGAACCACTGACTTCCGTGGACTAGACCATGGTGAGGGGGGGTGGGGGTAGATCGAACCACTGACTTCCGTGGACTAGACCATGGTGAGGGGGGGTGGGGGTAGATCGAACCACTGACTTCCGTGGACTAGACCATGGTGAGGGGGGGTGGGGGTAGATCGAACCACTGACTTCCGTGGACTAGACCATGGTGAGGGGGGGGGGAAAGATCGAACCACTGACTTCCGTGGACTAGTCCATGATGAGGGGGGATAGATCGAACCACGGACTTCCGTGGACTAGACCATGGTGAGGGGGGGGGGGATAGATCGAACCACGGACTTCCGTGGACTAGATCATGATGTATGTTTACCGAATATATCAATATTCTCTAATACAGCATATGTTGAAGCGATGTCGAACATTTCGTGGTATTTTACGGATTGTATGGAAGCTCTGCCGTACCTTACAGTCGACACGGGGTTGTTAGCTGTCCCGTTCTACGATATTACCTCAGCTCAGATCGTTTTGCAGAAGTCCACAAACTCCCTATTTTGAATTTTTGATACCTACAACATCACCTCTGACATCAATTGTAATGACCGACGCCCTGTCTGCTCTAGCTATATAGTTTGTCAAAGTATCGCGACAATTACTGCTGATACCCACGACAATTTTCTGACGAGGAAAACAACACATCTTATGCTTTCCAGACGAACTTTATGTACGTTTTCTAAAGTTCATGTTTCTTCAAGTGCGATGACGTCACACCTCTCACAGACCTGCAATCTCTAGTTTGCACGCGGTGCGCACGCGCGTGAACTTATCCATACCGTGGCTCCTTAGTGTCAGTTACGTCAGAGTCAGTATGTCACGTGCATTTATTAGTTGCAGTAAACAGCCGGGTATCAAAAGCAATGCGTCAGTTTCTAAAGCTAAGTATTATAAGCTTAGGATTTTGCATTGTGTTGAATCATGGCCTTGGAGGATTGCTCATCATGAATGCCATCAGCCGAATTAGGTTTATAATCTGGTTGAATCACGGTCGAAGTGAAAACAATGTTTTAAAGTGAAAGACGTTGGGTCACTGCTGTCATTCCGTCATTTTCCTCCGTTTTTATGTGTTGAAGCAAAGAGCCCAACTACCTTCAACCCCAGCCCAAACTCTGACACCAACTCCATCACCACCAGGTAGGCCAACTACCTTCAACCCCAACCCAAACTCTAACACCAACTCCAACACCACCAGGTAGGCCAACCACCTTCAACCCCAAAACCAAACTCTGACACCAACTCCATACCCACCAGGTAGGCCAACTACCTTAAACCCCAACCCAAACTCTGACACCAACTCCATACCCACCAGGTAGGCCAACTACCTTAAACCCTAACCCAAACTCTAACACCAACTCCATACCCACCAGGTAGGCCAACTACCTTCAACCCTAACCCAAACTCTGACACCATTTCCATCCCCCTTGTAATAACAGCGCCAGGCCTGATTCGCTATTCTCAGACCATAAGGCCATCCGAGGCGTCTGTGCTGAAGTACCAAGAATACGCCCTTTCTAGATTTGATTAGTATTTATCTGTTAAATCATGACACCTGCCCAGTTACGTGTGTGTAATTGTAGGAATACTAAAGGACGTCTTGTTCTGTATGTTGATACACATATACTCGTCAAATGACACACATTCTCCATTGCAAAAGGGATTCGACCCTCAACAGTGAGAGAAATAAGAGATTCCATTTAATATTGTTTAAATACCAAACTATGTCCAAAGTATAATCTTAGTTTAAAGCTTCAGTTTGGAGTCTTGACTCAAATCCTCCATTATTGGGCAATTATAGCTGTTCTGTCTATATCAAAATCGTTTCTCTCTACGTCTATTTCCAAATTCGATATCGAGTCGGTGAACTTGATTTATATTTTAAAAGGGCGCATTCTAGTGAAAGAATTACGAATGCCACATAGACACAACAATAACCAGACACTGTGCTGTACGTAAATCGTTATTGGCGTGTTGGAAAAAAAACATCACCCCAGGAAGACCAAGGTCAGATCCCCAGGTCGCTGAAACTATCAAAGAGGGTGAGGTCACAATATCCTGGTGGTACAGGGAATACCAGTGAGTTTCGTACGATTCTAATTCGGTTGTCGAGGAAGCAATGTTCTAAATCAATAAAGCAACTACACGTCATTAGGTAAATATAGTAATTCTTATAGTTAATGTGGGAATTTCCCACTTGCCTTACGTGTTGTACGAAAGACACGTCCCTGTGTGGGTGCTCCCGTCCCTGTGTAGGTGCTCTCGTCCCTGTGTGGGTGCTCTCGTCCCTGTGTGGGTGATCCCGTCCCTGTGTGGGTGCTCTCGTCCCTGTGTGGGTGCTCCCGTCCCTGTGTAGGTGCTCCCGTCCCTGTGTGGGTGCTCCCGTCCCTGTGTGGGTGCTCCCGTCCCTGTGTGGGTGCTCCCGTCCCTGTGTGGGTGATCCCGTCCCTGTGTGGGTGCTCCCGTCCTTGTGTAGGTGATCCCGTCCTTGTGTAGGTGCTCCCGTCCCTGTGTGGGTGCTCCCGTCCCTGTGTGGGTGCTCCCATCCCTGTGTGGGTGCTCCCGTCCCTGTGTGGGTGCTCCCATCCCTGTGTGTGTGCTCCCGTCCTTGTGTAGGTGTCCCCGTCCCTGTGTAGGTGCTCCCGTCCCTGTGTGGGTGCTCCCGTCCCTGTGTGGTGCTCCCGTCCCTGTGTAGGTGCTCCCGTCCTTGTGTAGGTGCTCTCGTCCCTGTGTGGGTGCTCCCGTCCTTGTGTAGGTGCTCCCGTCCCTGTGTGGGTGATCCCGTCCCTGTGTATGTGCTCCCGTCCTTGTGTAGGTGCTCCCGTCCCTGTGTAGGTGCTCCCGTCCTTGTGTAGGTGCTCCCGTCCCTGTGTGGGTGATCCCGTCCCTGTGTAGGTGCTCCCGTCCTTGTGTGGGTGATCCCGTCCCTGTGTATGTGCTCCCGTCCTTGTGTAGGTGCTCCCGTCCCTGTGTAGGTGCTCCCGTCCTTGTGTAGGAATTCCCGTCCCTGTGTGGGTGATCCCGTCCCTGTGTAGGTGCTCCCGTCCTTGTGTAGGTGCTCCCATCCTTGTGTAGGTGCTCCCGTCCTTGTGTGGGTGCTCCCGTCCTTGTGTGGGTGCTCCCGTCCCTGTGTAGGTGCTCCCGTCCTTGTGTTGGTGCTCCCGTCCCTGTGTGGGTGCTCCCGTCCCTGTGTGGGTGCTCCCGTCCCTGTGAGGGTGCTCACGTCCCCGTATGGGTGATCCCGTCCCTGTGTTGGTGTCCCCGTCCCCGTATGGGTGATCCCGTCCCTGTGTTGGTGTCCCCGTCCCCGTATGGGTACTCCCGCCCGAACTCTATTGGTCGGTCCCAAAGGTTTGGACATTCTATACCGGGTATCATTGTATTACACCATTAATGTCTCTGGCTTAGGTCGATAACTGGATAAACCAACATCTAAATGTGAAGTCTCTGTTAACGTTTTTACCACATAACAATATTTTATAATAACAGTATTTAGACGCTGTGTTCACCTTACGTCACATGTACATAAACACTTTGCACACGTCACCTCAGTCAACACGCATCCTAGCTTGATATCCGTTACTGGGATTATCACGTTTTCCAGGAAGTTAAAACATGATCATTTGATTAATCTCTGAAAACGAAATTGCATTTATTGTCTGACTAAATCGACAATATATGTAAATGTAAACTTTATTTATTTTAACAAAGATTCCAAAATTATATCAACTGATAATAATCACGCTTGATAGCTCGGACGGAAGCGCGCGAGGGGTCTTACTGTGGGAAGAAATCGGAGTATCCCGAGAAAACCTATGTGGTCGGGCTAGTGACGTCATACCTTTACACGTCCGATCGGGGAATCGAACCATGGCCATCCTGATGAATGCAAGTGTGTTACAACTGTGCCACCCGACCACCCAACAATACATACAATCTGACGTACGTTCAGCGATAGGACGGTGATTGTCGGGTTGTAAATCGATTACATATCAGGAGGAAAAGAAATAAAGACTCGCCTTCAGCAAACACAAATCAATTTTAAGTAATAAAGTTATTACTGACTTGAGAGTTAAAACCTTTTTTTTTTTTTGCCGGCTGGTGGCCAAAGGCTACAATTAAGGAATCCAGTTTTAGTTAGAAAATGGAAGTACAACGTAACAATTGAAATCTCTCCTCAACATTAGAACCGTTTAAATGGTAAATGCTTCAAACCTTGTCAAAGTTTATTATGAAATCATACAGGTTATGGTAGACCATTTGGTTCTTTTTAGTTGATAATGTAATCATACATCTATGACACTTGGTTGTTTTGAGTTGATAATGTAATCATACATCATGTTATGGTATAACCCTTAGTTATTTTAATTATAATGTAATCATACATCATGTTATGGTATAACCCTTAGTTATTTTAATTATAATGTAATCATACATCATGTTATGGTATAACCCTTAGTTATTTTAATTATAATGTAATCATACATCATGTTACGGTATAACCCTTAGTTATTTTAATTATAATGTAATCATACATCATGTTATGGTATAACCCTTGGTTATTTTAATAATAATGTAATCATACATCATGTTATGGTATAACCCTTGGTTGTTTTGAGTTTGGACATTTACGAATATATTTGGTCGATATTAATGCTGTTCAGTTGCGTAATTATCATAAGCTTGGAAAAGTTATAACACATTTTATTACCGAGTCGAACAAAGGATTGGGAGTAAATTATTTCAACAACTTTAACGCCCTCCCCTGACAATGATATATACTTATCAATTATACATTATAAATTCACATCTAAAATATTCTCCGACAGCTTGATTTTGAAGGCGTCTTCAACTCGTTTTATTGACGCGAAATTCTCTGCCACATCACAAAGATATCACTGATGACGTCAAATTCTCTACCACATCACAAAGTTAACACTGATGACGTGAAATTCTCTACCACGTCACAAAGTTAACACTGATGACGTGAAATTCTCTACCACGTCACAAAGTTAACACTGATGACGTGAAATTCTCTACCACGTCACAAAGTTAACACTGATGACGTGAAATTCTCTACCACGTCACAAAGTTAACACTGATGACGTGAAATTCTCTACACATAACAAAGTTAGCACTAGTACTGATGACGTGAAGTTCTCTACACATCACAAAGTTAACACGGATGACGTGAAATTCTCTACCACATTACAAAGTTTACGCTGATGACGTGAAATTCTCTACCACATCACAAAGTTAACACTGATGACGTGAAATTCTCTACCACGTCACAAAGTTAACACTGATGACGTGAAATTCTCTACCACGTCACAAAGTTAACACTGATGACGTGAAGTTCTCTACCACATCACGAATTGTACAGTGATCAGAATACTAGTATATAAAAAACATTTAAGGAAAAGCCCAGTCTCACAACTCCATCATTTACCTGATGTGTAACAGTTACGTGTGAACGGCCTAGCCAGTCCCTCTGTTAATTAGTGTACGTTAATCACTTATTAAATACTTCCTACTGAACATGAAAGCAAATGTACCTCTCACAAAAGTATTACTCAATCTAATATCAAATGTACCTCTCACAAAAGTATTACTCAATCTAATATCAAATGTACCTCTCACAAATGTATTACTCAGTCTAATATCAAATGTACCTCTCACAAAAGTGGTGCTCAATTTTTTATTATCAAATGTACCTCCAACAAAAGTATTACTCAATCTAATATCAAATCTAAGAAAAACTTCATGATTTAACAATCTAATTTATTTCACAAAACATTTTATTGTTCATTCAGACACACATATGTGTGTAACAAGAGGTCACACATATATGTGTTACAAGAGGTCATCCATATGTGTGTTACAAGAGGTCACACATATATATGTGTTACAAGAGGTCATCCATATGTGTGTAACAAGAGGTCACACATATATATGTGTTACAAGAGGTCATCCATATGTGTGCTACAAGAGGTCACACATATATATGTGTTACAAGAGGTCATCCATATGTGTGCTACAAGAGGTCACACATATATATGTGTTACAAGAGGTCATCCATATGTGTGTTACAAGAGGTCACACACATATATGTGTTACAAGAGGTCATCCATATGTGTGTTACAAGAGGTCACACACATATATATGTGTTACAAGAGGTCATCCATATGTGTGTTACAAGAGGTCACACATATATATGTGTTACAAGAGGTGACACATAAAAAGCAAAGTTTACAAATGGGGGAACACATCATCTCTCCAAGTCCCCGTTTTTAAATTGCTCCACATTATCAGGAACAAATAACAACTTTATCAGAATTCGAGAGAAGAAGTCGCAATAGCCAAACTGTCCCCTTTTGGCCGATCCAAACTGTCCCCTTTTGACCGATCCAAACTGTCCCCTTTTGGCCGATCCAAACTGTCCCCTTTTGGCCGATCCAAACTGTCCCCTTTTGGCCGATTTTCTCCATAAAAGAACAATGTAATAAGTCAAAATCCTGTCTTAATTCAAATTTATGCTTCTTTTATGCAATCATTAAATAATAGTCTTAAAATAACTCATGTTTATAAGGATTTTCTCCACACAAAAAAACTAATGAACACCTAATAAAAAATCTAAAATAACTCAGATTTAGAACGATATTTTCCAGAAAAGTAATTTAAAGATTTAATGAATACGTCATGATTAGATTATCCCTAAATCTGGTATAAAATCTAGTGTAAAATATAGTATTAGATCTTGTATAAAATGTAGCATCAAATGTAGCTTAAGATGTAGTTTAAAATCTCGTATAAAATGTATCAAATATAGCATTAAATCTGGTATAAAATCCAGTTTAAAATGTAGTATAAAATATAGTATAAATGTAGTATAAAATGTAGTATAAATGTAGTATAAATGTAGTATAAAATGTAATATAAAATGTAGTATAAATGTAGTATAAATGTACTATAAATGTAGTATAAAATGTAATATAAATGTAGTATAAAATGTAGTATAAATGTAGTATAAAATGTAGTATAAATGTAGTATAAAATGTAATATAAATTCAGTATAAATGTAGTATAAATGTAGTATAAAATGAAGTATAAATGTAGTATAAAATGTAGTATAAAATGTAGTATAAATGTAGTATAAAATGTAGTATAAATGTAATATAAAATGTAGTATAAAATATAGTATAAATGTAGTATAAATGTAGTATAAATTTAGTATAAATGTAGTATAAAATGTAGTATAAATGTAGTATAAATGTAATATAAATGTAGTATAAAATGTAGTATAAATGTAGTATAAAATGTAGTATAAATGTAATATAAATGTAGTATAAAATGTAGTATAAATGCAGTATAAATGTAGTATAAATGTAATATAAATGTAATATAAAATGAAGTATAAATGTAGTATAAATGTAGTATAAAATATAGTATAAATGTAGTATAAAATGTAGTATAAAATGTAGTATAAATGTAGTATAAATGTAGTATAAATGTAATATAAATGTAATATAAATGTAGTATAAATGTAGTATAAATGTAGTATAAATGTAGTATAAATGTAATATAAATGTAGTATAAATGTAGTATAAATGTAATATAAATGTAGTATAAATGTAATATAAATGTAATATAAATGTAGTATAAATGTAGTATAAATGTAGTATAAATGTAATATAAATGTAGTATAAATGTAATATAAATGTAATATAAATGTAGTATAAATGTAGTATAAATGTAGTATAAATGTAATATAAATGTAGTATAAAATGTAATATAAATGTAGTATAAATGTAGTACAAATGTAGTATAAAAATTTAATATAAATGTAGTATAAATGTAGTATAAAATGTAGTATAAAATGTAATATAAATGTAGTACAAATGTAGTATAAAAATTTAATATAAATGTAGTATAAATGCAGTATAAATGTAGTATAAATGTAGTATAAAATGTAATATAAATGTAGTATAAAATGTAGTATAAAATGTAGTATAAAATGTAGTATAAATGTAGTATAAAATGTAATATAAATGTAGTATAAATTTAGTATAAATGTAATATAAATGTAGTATAAAATATAGTATAAATGTAGTACAAATGTAGTATAAAAATTTAATATAAATGTAGTATAAATGTAGTATAAAATGTAGTATAAATGTAGTATAAATGTAGTATAAATGTAGTATAAAATGTAGTATAAAATGTAATATAAATGTAGTATAAAATGTAGTATAAAATGTAGTATAAATGTAGTATAAATGTAGTATAAATTTAGTATAAATGTAGTATAAAATGTAGTATAAATGTAATATAAATGTAGTATAAATGTAATATAAATGTAATATAAATGTAGTATAAAATGTAGTATAAATGTAGTATAAAATGTAATATAAATGTAATATAAATGTAGTATAAATGTAATATAAATGTAGTATAAATTTAGTATAAATGTAGTATAAAATGTAGTATAAATGTAGTATAAATGTAGTATAAAATGTAGTATAAATGTAGTACAAATGTAGTATAAAAATTTAATATAAATGTAGTATAAATGTAGTATAAATGTAGTATAAATGTAATATAAATGTAGTATAAATGTAATATAAATGTAGTATAAATGTAGTATAAATGTAATATAAATGTAGTATAAATGTAGTATAAATGTAGTATAAATGTAATATAAATGTAGTATAAATGTAGTATAAATGTACTATAAATGTAGTATAAAATGTAGTATAAAATGTAATATAAATGTAGTATAAATGTAGTATAAAATGTAATATAAATGTAGTATAAATGTAGCATAAATGTAGTATAAAATGTAATATAAATGTAGTATAAATGTAGTATAAATGTAATATAAATGTAGTATAAATGTAGTATAAATGTAGTATAAATGTAGTATAAATGTAGTATAAATGTAGTATAAATGTAGTATAAAATGTAATATAAATGTAGTATAAATGTAGTATAAATGTAATATAAATGTAGTATAAATGTAATATAAATGTAGTATAAAATGTAATATAAATGTAGTATAAATGTAATATAAATGTAGTATAAATGTAATATAAATGTAATATAAATGTAATATAAATGTAATATAAAATGTAGTATAAATGTAATATAAATGTAGTATAAATGTAATATAAATGTAGTATAAATGTAGTATAAATGTAGTATAAATGTAGTATAAATTCAGTATAAATGTAGTATAAATGTAATATAAATGTAGTATAAATGTAGTATAAATGTAGTATAAAATGTAGTATAAATGTAGTATAAAATGTAGTATAAATGTAGACCTGATCTCGGACACGTTGTTATACAATTAGTCATCAGTTCTAATTAGTCAGAGGCTTCTCAATTATTCGTTTAAGATATTCATTGAGATGTTAAAATAAAAACAACTGTGTATGAGCAGTCAGACAGGATTTACATATATTCAAATCTTATTCACGGGATCCTTTCCCTTAACTTCGGACGTCAGTAATTTCTAAATTTGATACAGTATAATATTCGTAAACGACTTGGTTTATTTTGACACACGGTGTACGATGTGGTACACAGAAAATGGTCAATAACATATATTAACTTGTACAATGTATTTCTAAAGATTTCATTAAATTGTCGGAATACTCCATTTCTATATTATAAGTATTCCAGTAAAAACTGTAAAACATCCAAAGTCCGATGTTAGCGAAATCTTAAAAGATCCTCCAAACTTCACCCATCAAAATATTCTCTATACAAAACAATAGCCATTGTTTGTATGGGGTACAAAACAATACCCATTGTTTGTATGGGGTTAATATGAGGATCGCGGACGGGTTCAAGATGACGTCATGATCAGTATTAGACTAAACACGAAAAAAAGACAGGAAAGAAAGTAAAATGTACAGGAAACGGAAAGCTAACGATCCAAGTGTTGGCAATAGAAGCTTTAGGTTTCTATAATTATAATGAACCTAACCAACCCCCACACTTCCAAATCCAGACCAACATCAATAATGTTATAACAAACCAACACAATACCGACACAATGACCCCCGCAATCGGACCAACACAAGTCCTCCAAAACAAACCAATGCCATACCAAGTTACCACACAGACTGGTAAGAATGATGAGGGCAATGTTATAACGGAAATGTGACATTGGTTATTTGTGTTATTTTGTATTTTAACGACGCAGGCCAATATCTACAGCTTTGTGTACTAACGTCATTTCCCCAGTCAAGTGGATTCCCAGCGACCCACGCCCACTGATACGTGCCAGGAAATGTTCGCTTATTTACGTGCAATACACGTGAAGAAGTAAGTCCATTGAAGGACACATATATATACATACAATCTCATTGTATGATAATGAACGAAGTCTTCCTGAACTTAGTCTCCCTGTATAACAATGTAAACTCAGTCTCTCTGTCCAGTCTCCCTGTATAACAATGTAAACTCAGTCTCCCTGTATAACAATGTAAACTCAGTCTCCCTGTATAACAATGTAAACTAAGTCCCTGTATAACAATGTAAACTCAGTCTCCCTGTATAACAATGTAAACTCAGTCTCCCTGTATAACAATGTAAACTCAGTCTCCCTGTATAACAATGTAAACTCAGTCTCCCTGTATAACAATGTAAACTCAGTCTCCCTGTATAACAATGTAAACTCAGTCCCTGTATAACAATGTAAACTCAGTCTCTGTATAGCAATGTAAACTCAGTCTCTGTATAACAATGTAAATTCAGTCCCTCTGTATAACAATGTAAACTCAGTCTCTGTATAACAATGTAAACTCAGTCCCTGTATAACAATGTAAACTCAAGTCTCCCTGTATAACAATGTAAACTCAGTCTCTCTGTATAACAATGTAAACTCAGTCTCTCTATAACAATGTAAACTCAGTCTCTCTATAACAATGTAAACTCAGTCTCTGTATAACAATGTAAACTCAGTCCCCCTGTATAACAATGTAAACTCAGTCTCTGTATAACAATGTAAACTCAGTCTCTCTGTATAACAATGTAAACTCAGTCTCTCTGTATAACAATGTAAACTCAGTCTCTGTATGACAATGTAAACTCAGTCTCCCTGTATAACAATGTAAACTCAGTCTCTCTGTATAACAATGTAAACTCAGTCTCTGTATAACAATGTAAACTCTGTCTCTGTATAACAATGTAAACTCAGTCTCTCTATAACAATGTAAACTCAGTCTCCCTGTATAACAATGTAAACTCAGTCCCTGAATAACAATGTAAACTCAGTCTCCCTGTATAACAATGTAAACTCAGTCTCTCTGTATAACAATGTAAACTCAGTCTCTGTATAACAATGTAAACTCAGTCTCTCTGTATAACAATGTAAACTCAGTCTCTCTGTATAACAATGTAAACTCAGTCTCTCTGTATAACAATGTAAACTCAGTCTCCCTGTATAACAATGTAAACTCAGTCTCATTGTATAACAATGTAAACTCAGTCTCTCTGTATAACAATGTAAACTCAGTCTCCCTGTATAACAATGTAAACTCAGTCTCTGTATAACAATGTAAACTCAGTCTCCCTGTATAACAATGTAAACCCAGTCTCCCTGTATAACAATGTAAACTCAGTCTCTGTATAACAATGTAAACTCAGTCTCCCTGTATAACAATGTAAACTCAGTCTCCCTGTATAATAATGTAAACTCAGTCCCTGTATAACAATGTAAACTCAGTCTCCCTGTATAACAATGTAAACTCAGTCTCCCTGTATAACAATGTAAACTCAGTCTCACTGTATAACAATGTAAACTCAGTCTCCCTGTATAACAATGTAAACTCAGTCTCTCTGTATAACAATGTAAACTCAGTCCCTGTATAACAATGTAAACTCAGTCTCTCTGTATAACAATGTAAACTCAGTCTCTGTATAACAATGTAAACTCAGTCTCTCTGTATAACAATGTAAACTCAGTCTCCCTGTATAACAATGTAAACTCAGTCTCTGTATAACAATGTAAACTCAGTCTCCCTGTATAACAATGTAAACTCAGTCTCCCTGTATAACAATGTAAACTCAGTCTCTGTATAACAATGTAAACTCAGTCTCTGTATAACAATGTAAACTCAGTCTCCCTGTATAACAATGTAAACTCAGTCTCCCTGTATAACAATGTAAACTCAGTCTCTCTGTATAACAATGTAAACTCAGTCCCTGTATAACAATGTAAACTCAGTCTCTGTATAACAATGTAAACTCAGTCTCCCTGTATAACAATGTAAACTCAGTCTCCCTGTATAACAATGTAAACTCAGTCTCCCTGTATAACAATGTAAACTCTGTCTCTGTATAACAATGTAAACTCAGTATCCCTGTATAACAATGTAAACTCAGTCCCCCTGTATAATAATGTAAACTCAGTATCCCTGTATAACAATGTAAACCCAGTCTCTGTATAACAATGTAAACTCAGTCTCTGTATAACAATGTAAACTCAGTCTCTGTATAACAATGTAAACTCAGTCTCTCTGTATAACAATGTAAACTCTGTCTCTGTATAACAATGTAAACTCAGTCTCCCTGTATAACAATGTAAACCTAAGTCTCCCTGTATAACAATGTAAACTCAGTCTCTGTATAACAATGTAAACTCAGTCTCTGTATAACAATGTAAACCCAGTCTCTCTGTATAACAATGTAAACTCAGTCTCCCTGTATAACAATGTAAACTCAGTCTCCCTGTATAACAATGTAAACTCAGTCTCCCTGTATAACAATGTAAACTCAGTCTCTGTATAACAATGTAAACTCAGTCTCCCTGTATAACAATGTAAACTCAGTCTCTGTATAACAATGTAAACTCAGTCTCTGTATAACAATGTAAACTCAGTCTCCCTGTATAACAATGTAAACTCAGTCTCTGTATAACAATGTAAACTCAGTCCCTGTATAACAATGTAAACTCAGTCTCCCTGTATAACAATGTAAACTCAGTCTCCCTGTATAACAATGTAAACTCAGTCTCTGTATAACAATGTAAACTCAGTCTCTGTATAACAATGTAAACTCAGTCTCTGTATAACAATGTAAACTCAGTCTCCCTGTATAACAATGTAAACTCAGTCTCCCTGTATAACAATGTAAACTCAGTCTCTGTATAACAATGTAAACTCAGTCTCCCTGTATAACAATGTAAACTCAGTCTCTGTATAACAATGTAAACTCAGTCTCCCTGTATAACAATGTAAACTCAGTCTCTCTGTATAACAATGTAAACTCAGTCTCTCTGTATAACAATGTAAACTCAGTCTCTGTATAACAATGTAAACTCAGTCTCTGTATAATAATGTGAACTCAGTCTCTCTGTATAACAATGTAAACTCAGTCTCTGTATAACAATGTAAACTCAGTCTCTGTATAACAATGTAAACTCAGTCTCTGTATAACAATGTAAACTCAGTCTCTGTATAACAATGTAAACTCAGTCTCTGTATAACAATGTAAACTCAGTCTCTGTATAACAATGTAAACTCAGTCTCTGTATAACAATGTAAACTCAGTCTCTGTATAACAATGTAAACTCAGTCTCTCTGTATAACAATGTAAACTCAGTCTCTGTATAACAATGTAAACTCAGTCTCCCTGTATAACAATGTAAACTCAGTCTCTGTATAACAATGTAAACACAGTCTCCATGTATAACAATGTAAACTCAGTCCCTGTATAACAATGTAAACTCAGTCTCCCTGTATAACAATGTAAACTCAGTCTCCCTGTATAACAATGTAAACTCAGTCTCTGTATAACAATGTAAACTCAGTCTCTGTATAACAATGTAAACTCAGTCTCTGTATAACAATGTAAACTCAGTCTCCCTGTATAACAATGTAAACTCAGTCTCCCTGTATAACAATGTAAACTCAGTCTCTGTATAACAATGTAAACTCAGTCTCCCTGTATAACAATGTAAACTCAGTCTCTGTATAACAATGTAAACTCAGTCTCCCTGTATAACAATGTAAACTCAGTCTCTCTGTATAACAATGTAAACTCAGTCTCTCTGTATAACAATGTAAACTCAGTCTCTGTATAACAATGTAAACTCAGTCTCTGTATAATAATGTAAACTCAGTCTCTCTGTATAACAATGTAAACTCAGTCTCTGTATAACAATGTAAACTCAGTCTCTGTATAACAATGTAAACTCAGTCTCTGTATAACAATGTAAACTCAGTCTCTGTATAACAATGTAAACTCAGTCTCTGTATAACAATGTAAACTCAGTCTCTGTATAACAATGTAAACTCAGTCTCTGTATAACAATGTAAACTCAGTCTCTGTATAACAATGTAAACTCAGTCTCTCTGTATAACAATGTAAACTCAGTCTCTGTATAACAATGTAAACTCAGTCTCCCTGTATAACAATGTAAACTCAGTCTCTGTATAACAATGTAAACACAGTCTCCATGTATAACAATGTAAACTCAGTCTCTGTATAACAATGTAAACTCAGTCTCCCTGTATAACAATGTAAACTCAGTCTCTCTGTATTACAATGTAAACTCAGTCCCTCTGTATAGAAGCAGAAACATATAAATTCGCATTCTCTTTGTACATTGAGGACACGATGTAAAAATAAACATAAATATTCATAACGTACTACATTAAACACCATAGTTTCAGTCAAACTTGATACGCATAGCATAGAATTGTATATCAACGTTTTTCAGCCAGGTCATCAATAGACGTGCACACGCACACGCACGCGCATGTGGACGAACAAATAATATTGTTGTCACATGTCTCCTTAGTTTTCAAATCAAAATTCAACGTAAGCGTTTATATATTTAGTTTGAGGTATTACGGCTAATGTGATGCAACTGTTGTTGAGGGTAATTGATACTGAGCACCAGCATAGTTAGCCTGGGGTCAGTACGTGGTCAACAGACACAGTTATAGTACAATAGGTATGTGTGCAGCGATAGGCGAGATAGCGGCTACATATCATAGTCTCATGTCCCTAAACACCCCCGAGCTCATCATTTCACCTCCCATGTGTTAAGCTACTCCGCCCCTGTAGTAAATCTGCCGTCACCTGTTTTGACGGATGACCAGTGATATTTACCTGTGTGACAGCTACCACTGGAGACAACGCCGAACGGATTGACCAGAGAATCACAAAAATCACAGTAAACTTTGATCCTAGTTTGGACATCAGCTGAAAAGTAATGTCCATTTGATTGCGGCACAATTTCGGACACTTCCTCGAGTCCGAGAATTCATCGGACTGACCTCAGAATTCCAGGACAGGTAAATCCCATAGTAAAGAATAAGATAATTCCAAATATTTCCTTGTTGACATCGACGGATGAGCGAGGTATAATAATGCCATATCTATCACACACACACACGGCCAGTAGCGCATTGTGTACATACACGATAACCACTGTATATGTGTATCCTACACTCCTAGATTCTCTCCATCTTTCACCGCCGTTCACATGCTTTAAAATCACTATTGAAATTTACACGTTTCCTCCTATGCCGTCATCCGTATAGCGGCGAAGTGGAGCGACACCACAGATCGTAATAGGAGAGTTTTGAGGATCCAGGCGGGGGATCCCTGGTAGCGGTTAATTCCCCGTAATGAACCCTAACGTTACTGAAGCCCCGTGTCCCCACGTTCACGTATAACTGTACGTTCGGTTATGAGGCGTGTCATTATATTATCGACTATAATTCCTGGTGGTGTTAGCCCCATACCAGCAGCCCCAACACTGTTTATCATCACGTAAACACTAACCAATGGGAGCTCGACCTGTCTCCCATTCATACACTCGCGGATACCTCGCGTACAACAACATATAGTATAACAGTGCAAAAATGTGTGAGTTTCCTTATTCTTTGTCCTAAATACCGATTTGCGTGTTGTAGTCCTGTGTAGTAGGTCTCCCGTACATATACCATTATATTGCCGCTCTAAGATAGACCTGCCTGCCATCGAACGCACTCAGCTGAGTTATGATGGGTGTGGTCCCTTATTTGCCTATCATTTCCCCATATAAGCGGAGCCCGAGGTGAAAATCGACACTTCTAGGGGGTGCCCAAACCATACTTTAAAAAATAATAACCTCATTCGTTATGTCAAGTTTAAATAAGGCATGAGAAATGTCATTATATGGTGGTGAACGTTCACTGTGGTGTCGATTTAAAGCTCTTGTGTGACTTCTCTCGTGTCGATCGTAAACTGGTTAACACTAACCAGGAGGACGGACACAGTGGCACGGACGGCATGCAGTGATGAGGATGGCCGCAATGGCTGAAACATCAATAGCAACACACCTGGCAGGAGAAATGTCACACCGAAACCCTCTGCAGTCCGACACGTAACTGAGGTCACTCATTACGGGAGAAAAGTCACACGGAAACCTCTCCAGCCCGGCTCGTAATTTTACGTCACACTTTACGGGATAAAGGTCACATAGAAACCTCTACAGTCCGACACGGAATGGATAACACACACTTAGTGGGGAAAAATGTCACACGAAACCCTTTACAGTCCGACACGGAATGGATAACACACACTTAGTGGGGAAAAACGTCACACGAAACCCTCTACAGTCCGACACGGAATGGATAACACACACTTAGTGGGGAAAAACGTCACACGAAACCCTCTACAGTCCGAAACGGAATGGATAACACACACTTAGTGGGGAAAAAACGTCACACGAAACCCTCTACAGTCCGACACGGAATGGATAACACACACTTAGTGGGGAAAAACGTCACACGAAACCCTCTACAGTCCGACACGGAATGGATAACACACATTTAGTGTGGGAAAAACGTCACACGAAACCCTCTACAGTCCGACACTTACGGAACTAAACACTAAAGGCGGAGAAATATCGCACGGAAACCTCTACAGTACGACACGGAATGAATAACACACACTTTGTGTGGGAAAAACGTCACAAGAAACTCTCTACAGACAATATAATTATATAGTAAAATGTGTTCGGTCATAGTAATATCTACCGTAAAATTTGTACGGTCGTGGTAGGTACAGACAATATACAGTCAAATTTGTACGGTCGTGGTAGGTACAGACAATATACAGTCAAATTTGTACGGTCGTGGTAGGTACAGGCAATATACAGTCAAATTTGTACGGTCGTGGTAGGTACAGGCAATATACAGTCAAATTTGTACGGTCGTGGTAGGTACAGACTATATACATATACAGTCAAATTTGTACGGTCGTGGTAGGTACAGGCAATATACAGTCAAATTTGTACGGTCGTGGTAGGTACAGGCAATATACAGTCAAATGTGTACGGTCGTGGTAGGCACAGACAGTATACATTAACATGTGTACGGTCGTGGTAGTTACAGGCAATATACCGTAAAATGTGTACGGTCACGATATGTACGCGGTCACGGTAGGTATGTGGTCACGTTAGGAATGTGGTCACGTTAGGAATGTGGTCACGGTAGGTATGTGGTCACGGTAGGTATGCGGTCACGGTAGGTATGTGGTCACGGTAGGTATGCGGTCACGGTAGGTACAGCAATACAGCAAATAACACGCGGCGCCAACCCCCACTCCTAAAACATGCCAATGCCAAAAGTGTCCAATTTAAAAGACATGCATATTAATGCATATATATTTACGTAAAAGTTCATTCTAGAAAAAAATGAACGCCCCCCCCCCCCCCCCCCCCCCCCCCCCCCCCCCTCACCCTCAAACAAATCCAGGATCCGTCCGTATATGTTCCCCGAGTGTAGTAGAACGTGAATACACTTCAGTGTAGAACGTGACCTAGTTCAGTGTAGAACGTGCGGATACACTTGTGTAGAACGTGACCTAGTTCAGTGTAGAACGTGACCTAGTTCAGTGTAGAACGTGACCTAGTACAGTGTAGAACGTGCGGATACACTTGTGTAGAACGTGACCTAGTTCAGTGTAGAACGTGACCTAGTACAGTGTAGAACGTGACCTAGTTCAGTGTAGAACGTGACCTAGTTCAGTGCAGAACGTGACCTAGTTCAGTGTAGAACGTGCGGATACACTTGTGTAGAATGTGACCTAGTTCAGTGTAGAACGTGCGGATACACTTCAGTGTAGAACGTGACACAGATTAGTGTAGAACGTGACCTAGTTCAGTGTAGATCGTGACGCAATTCAGTCAGTGTAGAACGTGACCTAGTTCAGTGTAGAACGTGACGCAATTTAGTCAGTGTATAACTTGATTATATGCATTTATTGACGGACTTCTTTCCGCAAACCACGCGCGAATGTTTAGAATCAAACGCCACACTTATTTTAAATGTCAACAACTAATTATTTATTCCAAAAAATACTAAGACAACTGTAAAAATGTTGTAATAAGTAAAATATCGCAATTTAACGTGAATACCATTTCTGACAGGCGGGAACTTGTTTCTGTTTGCATATAGAAAGTGGCCGGCATTTAGTCTCCTGTCAACGACTTTAACTTAAAACGTAAGATAATTTTGATCGTAGATAACACAGGGGAAGTGTTTGTATCAGACTTTTCTTTTCCCTCTTTTTTTTTTTTTTGTACAGTTATTGTTTAAACATATTGCAAATATATTATATTTCGTTTAGTTAATGAGACCATATACACCGTATATATAACAGAACGGTCGGTAAGTTGTTCGTAAACGCTGCATTTTGTCTGAGCGCCATTGGATATATGAACTCATATTGAACATATTTCCCCGTCAGTATAGGACGAAATGTTGGAGTCATACATACCAAAGTATACGTTAAAGCGACTAGAATTGTATAAATCACCGTTATATTATCAGAATATTTAGAAAAAGAAAAGGATAGGCGGAGTCAATCACAGCAGGCAGGTATTTATAAAAGATATATCATTAATTAGGAAAGTAGAAAGTATTGGCAACTATATGTAAATACCTAAATCAGCGTAAAACATAACCGTTCGGTAGGTCCTACAATACGTATGTTACCGCGCGTAAACAGATCGCTGCACGGACTCACTTGATTCCATCTCCCTGCAGAGACAAACAGTTTTTTAAAACCCGTAAATATCTTCGTGTATCGCCATAAATTTAACTCATTTCACTATTTATAAAATTCCACCATTCAATGATTACGGAATCTACAGCTATAGTCGGAAGCCACTGGTTCTTTAATATGACGTAAAATGAAAGCAGACCCCTGGATCATCGTGAAATATTGAACACACACACACAAGCACACGGTCCCGTGCTGTGATCTGTCAGGCATCGATTTCTACGTTCTTTTCCATCACTTAAAAAACCGATTAGCAATGATGTGATTATTTCTCCATAAAACTGGGCGTTGACCTTGTATTAAAACAGACGTTTGCTACAGTTCTGTTCAATCACACATCGTTGATGGAAGCCTGAAACACAGTCAATATCTCGAATTACACCTTCACGTGTAAATCGAGAACTTAAAAGACCGTCAATATCTCGACTCATAGATACACGTGTAAATCGAGAACTTTAAACACAGCCAGTATCTCGACTCATAGATACACGTGTAAATCGAGAACTTTAAACACAGCCAGTACCTCGACTAATAGATACATGTAAACCGAGAACTTTAAACACAGCCAGTACCTCGACTTATAGATACATGTAAATCGAGAACTTTAAACACAGCCAGTACCTTGACTTATAGATACTCGTGTAAATCGAGAACTTTAAACACAGCCAGTACCTCGACTTATAGATACTCGTGTAAATCGAGAACTTTAAACACAGCCAGTACCTCGACTTATAGATACATGTAAATCGAGAACTTTAAACACAGCCAGTACCTCGACTTATAGATACTCGTGTAAATCGAGAACTTTAAACACAGCCAGTACCTTGACTTAAGATACTCGTGTAAATCGAGAACTTTAAACACAGCCAGCACCTCGACTTATAGATACTCGTGTAAATCGAGAACTTTAAACACAGCCAGTACATCGACTTATAGATACTCGTGTAAATCGAGAACTTTAAACACAGCCAGTACCTCGACTTATAGATACTCGTGTAAATCGAGAACTTTAAACACAGCCAGTACCTCGACTTATAGATACACGTGTAAATCGAGAACTTTAAACACAGCCAGTACCTCGACTTATATATACATGTAAATCGAGAACTTTAAACACAGCCAGTACCTCGACTTATAGATACATGTAAATCGAGAACTTTAAACACAGCCAGTACCTCGACTTATAGTAACACGTGTAAATCAAGAACTTGAAAAAAGTAAATATCTCGACTAATAAAATCAAAACAAACCTGTTCATATATATATGTATGTATGTATCATCTTATAATCACAAATGTGAACACAGAGAGAGTAAATCAGACATCTGATTAACACCACAAGATGGACGCGCGAAAAATGCTCTACACACCTCGGTAAGTCGTCCGCACGATCATCACGCTATGGACACGCAATAAACGCTCTACACGACTCCGTTAGTCGTCCGCACTATCAGCACGCGATGGTCGCGCGAAAAACGCTCTACACGCCTCGGTAAGTCGTCCTCACGATCATCACGCGATGGTCGCGCGGAAAACGCTCTACACGCCTCGGTAAGGCGTCCTCACGATCATCACGCGATGGTCGCGCGAAAAACGCTCTACACGCCTCGCTAAGCCGTCCGCACGATCATCACGCGATGGTCGCGCGAAAAACGCTCTACACGCCTCGGTAAGTCGTCCGCACGATCATCACGCTATGAAAAAGGGGGTATAAACAGTTTGGGGGAAACATTATTACTTTTTAGGATGTTTCGTCTCTATCGTGATCCTTTTTACACCAAGATCGAAAATAGTGTGACGAGATGGTAAAAATCAAAGAATCAAAGAAATGTACAAGATGGTACGATGTGCTGTAGTTCAACCGCTCCGGCGTATCCAGATGACCTCCTATCCTTTCAAAAGGATTGGACGCAAGTTATTGAACTTATCTATGTCCTCTCCATAATGAGAGAAAAAGAGAAGAAAAAGGAAAAAAAAGATACATGTAGTTAAAATGGGAATACATTGTAAAGGTTAACGGGCAGACATATGACACTATTTAGTATGTATTTTGACGTATTTTGACCTGTACACGTACTTAACGAAATCTGTCAACAATAACAACATTTGATCTAAGGAATTATCACCGTACATAAGCCTTCCGTAATATTTCTATGTCACAATAGACGTTTAAGCATTGTATTTATTTGAGCATTATATACTATGTCTACATCGACAGGACGGGCTGTCAATTAAGTTGAAACGGAATAAATCATTAGAAGATTGACACGGAATGAATCATTATATGTTACGAATAAGAAAATGTAAAATGTTCACTCTAGAAAGCGTCCATAGAAATATGTGTACTGAAAACTTTGAAAATACCAGACTGGCAATAAATGAACTTAATTTGTTGAAAGTAGTTGCTGATATACAAGATGCGAGCAAACGCGACCCAGTCTCGCAGTATCCAACGAAGTGGGGTATGTGATCAAACAACGCGAAACCTTAGTCTATCACTACTCCGCGTCGTGTACCGCTTGTCCCAAATTAGGAATCATTTCACCAGTAGATGAGCCGACTGTGGATCTAACACAGCTCAACAAGTCAGTAAGCCACGAAAACATCCAACTTCCGAGTGTCAAAGATACGCTTTGTCGCCTTACTGTAGTATGTACCTGATATGTACCTGTATATGTACCTGTATATGTACCTGTATATGTATATGTACCTGTATATGTACCTGTATATGTACCTGTGTAGACCGTACAGTGATATATGTACCTGTGTAGACCGTACAGTGATATATGTACCTGTGTAGACCGTACAGTGATATATGTACCTGTGTAGACTGTACAGTTATATATGTACCTGTGTAGACTGTACAGTGGTATATGTACCTGTGTAGACTGTACAGTTATATATGTACCTGTGTAGACCGTACAGTGATATATGTACCTGTGTAGACTGTACAGTGATATATGTACCTGTGTAGACCGTACAGTGATATATGTACCTGTGTAGACTGTACAGTGATATATGTACCTGTGTAGACCGTACAGTGATATATGTACCTGTGTAGACTGTACAGTGATATATGTACCTGTGTAGACCGTACAGTGATATATGTACCTGTGTAGACTGTACAGTGATATATGTACCTGTGTAGACCGTACAGTGATATATGTACCCGTGTAGACTGTACAGTGATATATGTACCTGTGTAGACTGTACAGTGATATATGTACCTGTGTAGATTGTACAGTGATATATGTACCTGTGTAGACCGTACAGTGATATATGTACCTGTGTAGTCTGTACAGTGATATATGTACCTGTGTAGTCTGTACAGTGATATATGTACCTGTGTAGACTGTACAGTGATATATGTACCAGTGTAGACTGTACAGTGATATATGTACCTGTGTAGACTGTACAGTGATATATGTACCTGTGTAGACCTACAGTGATATATGTACCTGTGTAGTCTGTACAGTGATATATGTACCTGTGTAGTCTGTACAGTGATATATGTACCTGTGTAGATTGTACAGTTATATATGTACCTGTGTAGACTGTACAGTGATATATGTACCAGTGTAGACTGTACAGTGATATATGTACCAGTGTAGACTGTACAGTGATATATGTACCTGTGTAGACTGTACAGTGATATATGTACCTGTGTAGACTGTACAGTGATATATGTACCTGTGTAGACTGTACAGTGATATATATACCTGTGTAGACTGTACAGTGATATATGTACCTGTGTAGACTGTACAGTTATATATGTACCTGTGTAGACTGTACAGTGATATATGTACCTGTGTAGACTGTACAGTGATATATGTACCTGTGTAGACCGTACAGTGATATATGTACCTGTGTAGACCGTACAGTGATATATGTACCTGTGTATACTGTACAGTGATATATGTACCTGTGTAGACTGTACAGTGATATTTGTACCTGTGTAGACTGTACAGTGATATATATATATACCTGTGCTTTTACCAAATATTTATTGCACATATCCTTACTAATTTTTCATTAATTTTTGGATGTTTTTACTCATTTTTTGCACACCGTTTGCCCCTTTTTACGCATTTTTTGCACTTATTACACATATCAAGGTAAATGTATTAGCATGTTAGCATGTTAAATTAGTATCATAAAATGTTATAAAAGCACGTTAGTATGTTAAAACTCTCCCGATAGATTTTGGATGTTTTACACATTTTTAACACACTGTTTACCTCCTTTTTACACATTTTTGCATATATTACACATATCAGGCTAAATATTAGCATGTTAGCATGCTAAATCAGTATGTTAGTATATTAAATCAGTATCATAACATGTCAGAAAGTCACGTTAGCAAGTTAAAACTATCCTGATCTAAGACCGTCGTTTATTTGAAAGTAGGAGTAATATTATGGTAAAGGACGTCAGTCGCGTTATTTATGATCAATTAATACATGTATTTTGTTATTGCTGAGAAAAGTGAGTGTTCCTGCCCTTACTGCCAACAGTAAGCCGTTACTTAAGCTTTGAAGAGCCTAATTGGAGCACTTTGGTAAACATTGTTGAACCGTAAACAGCTGATATTTGTGATCCTGTAGTACACGTTCCTGGTTACACCCAGTGTTTACCGGCAATATGAAATAATTAATCATACTCTTATCATATTAGGTTTATAAAAACAACTCCAGGGTTTACGTACCGTAGTACCTGTAATAAACACCAGAGTGCTGGTATTGATATCAATAGCCCGGGTGATCAGGAGAATGGTCCATTCCCGAGATGGTCACATCTGTCTATGCAATATTTACAAATCCTGTTTCCGGATGTTTGTTTGCTCTAGTCATGTCTATAGACATTTTATTTTTCATCATATTTTTTCGTTCTACATGTAACATCATATCAGAAAATTTATTTTTCATTTATTTATGTAATTATTTATCTTTTAGGTCAGAGAGTTTGGGAGGTAGGTTATTCCCAATCATATGCTCTCGGAGTTATTAAATATTTATCTACTAGTATTAGGTCAGAGGGTACGGTAATTAGGAGATTCCCAATAACCTACTCTCTCAGCTATTAATTATTTATCTATCAGGTCAGAGAGTACGGTAATTAGGAGATTCCCAATAACCTACTCTCCGAGTTATTAATTATTTATCTACTAGTATTAGGTCAGAGGGTACGGTAATTAGGATATTCCCAATCACCTACTCTCTGAGTTATTAATTATTTATCTATTAGGTCAGAGGGTACGGTAATTAGGAGATTCCCAATAACCTACTCTCGGAGTTATTAAATATTTATCTACTAGTATTAGGTCAGAGGGTACGGTAATTAGGATATTCCCAATAACCTACTCTCCGAGTTATTAATTATTTATCTACTAGTATTAGGTCAGAGAGTACGGTAATTAGGAGATTCCCAATAACCTACTCTCCGAGTTATTAATTATTTATCTACTAGTATTAGGTCAGAGAGTACGGTAATTAGGAGATTCCCAATAACCTACTCTCCGAGTTATTAAATATTTATCTACTAGTATTAGGTCAGAGGGTACGGTAATTAGGAGATTCCCAATAACCTACTCTCCGAGTTATTAATTATTTATCTACTAGTATTAGGTCAGAGAGTACGGTAATTAGGAGATTCCCAATAACCTACTCTCCGAGTTATTAATTATTTATCTACTAGTATTAGGTCAGAGAGTACGGTAATTAGGAGATTCCCAATAACCTACTCTCCGAGTTATTAAATATTTATCTACTAGTATTAGGTCAGAGGGTACGGTAATTAGGAGATTCCCAATAACCTACTCTCCGAGTTATTAAATATTTATCTACTAGTATTAGGTCAGAGGGTACGGTAATTAGGAGATTCCCAATAACCTACTCTCGGAGTTATTAAATATTTATCTATTAGGTCAGAGGGTACGGTAATTAGGAGATTCCCAGTCACCAACTCTCAGAGTTATTAATTATTTATCTAAATTTGTAATAAGTACATAAGAATGCTCATTCAAATGACATTTTTTTTTACATTAGATATATTACGCTTTTTAATTTTAGTTAAAGTATATAGAGGCCAGTGTGTTTGGGAAGTAGGGATTCCCAACACCTTATATTTATACTGTATAAACTCTAGTCTGACACGATACTTATTTATACTGTATAAACTCTAGTCTGACACGATACTTATTTATACTGTATAACCTCTAGTCTGACACGACACTTATTTATACTGTATAAACTCTAGTCTGACACGATACTTATTTATACTGTATAACCTCTAGTCTGACACGATACTTATTTATACTGTATAACCTCTAGTCTGACACGACACTTATTTATACTGTATAAACTCTAGTCTGACACGATACTTATTTATACTGTATAACCTCTAGTCTGACACGACACTTATTTATACTGTATAAACTCTAGTCTGACACGATACTTATTTATACTGTATAACCTCTAGTCTGACACGACACTTATTTATACTGTATAAACTCTAGTCTGACACGATACTTATTTATACTGTATAACCTCTAGTCTGACACGATACTTATTTATACTGTATAAACTCTAGTCTGACACGATACTTATTTATACTGTATAAACTCTAGTCTGACACGATACTTATTTATACTGTATAAACTCTAGTCTGACACGATACTTACTATGATATATGGCTGATATCATACAATAGCCTCTAGTCTTTTTTAAAATGGTGTTTCTTGTGCCGATGGTTCAGTTGACGTAGCAATAGTTGATATATATACCATGTATATTACATAAACATGTGTTTAATTGTTTTATAATTGTAATGTTGTATATAATGTACATATTTTATTTTACCATATGTAAGACGAGTCATTGACTCAATATGCTTAAATAAAGCCTATTATTTTCATGTGTTTATTTTAAATCTTGTTATATATCTACCAGTGATATATGTTAATGTGATAGTTGTTGTCTGAACTTTGTCTGTTATCATACAGTACTTATGTTTGTCGCAATGATAGCTCGCACGAGCTAATGTTCTTTGTTTAAATGTATGTGACGTAAAACAAAGTTTCCTGTATCTTGAATCTAGGTTTGTAGAGCGTTGCCAATTTCTTATTATATTTTCAGACAAAAAAATGTAATAACAACCACAGTGACTTGTTCCATAAATCCTCATGTAGGTTCCATACACTGTGACGTGTTCCACAAACTGTGACGTGTTCCACACATTGTGACGTGTTCCACACATTGTGACGTGTTCCATACACTGACGTGTTCCACACATTGTGACGTGTTCCATACACTGTGACGTGTTCCACACATTGTGACGTGTTCCATACACTGTGACGTGTTCCATACACTGTGACGTGTTCCACACATTGTGACGTGTTCCATACACTGACGTGTTCCACACATTGTGACGTGTTCCATACACTGTGACGTGTTATACACATTGTGACGTGTTCCATACACTGTGACGTGTTCCATACACTGTGACGTGTTCCACACTCTGTGGCGTGTTCCACACATTGTGACGTGTTCCATACACTGTGACGTGTTCCATACATTTTGACGTGTTCCATACACTGTGACGTGTTCCACACATTGTGACGTGTTCCATACACTGTGACGTGTTCCATACAATGTGACGTGTTCCACACATTGTGACGTGTTCCATACACTGTGACGTGTTCCATACACTGTGACGTGTTCCACACACTGTGACGTGTTCCACACATTGTGACGTGTTCTATACACTGTGACGAGTTCCATACACTGTGACGTGTTCCATACACTGTGACGTGTTCCACACATTGTGACGTGTTCCATACACTGACGTGTTCCACACATTGTGACGTGTTCCATACACTGTGACGTGTTCCACACATTGTGACGTGTTCCATACACTGTGACGTGTTCCATACACTGTGACGTGTTCCACACAATGTGACGTGTTCCACACACTGTGAGGTGATCCACACACTGTGACGTGTTCCATACATTGTGACGTGTTCCACACACTATGAGGTGTTCCACACACTGTGATGTGTTCCACACACTGTGACATCCACCACACACTGTGAGGTGATCCACACACTGTGACGTGTTCCACACATTGTGACGAGTTCCACACACTGTGACGTGTTCCACACACTGTGATGTGTTCCACACATTGTGACATGTTTCACACACTGTGAGGTGTTCCACACACTGTGACGTCCACCACACACTGTGACGTGTTCCACACACCGTGAGGTGATCTACACACTGTGACGTGTTCCACACACTGTGATGTGTTCCACACACTGTGAGGTCCACCACACACTGTGACGTGTTCCACACACTGTGATGTGTTCCACACATTGTGACGTCCACCACATACTGTGAGGTGATCCACACACTGTGACGTGTTCCACACGTTATGACGTGTTCCACACACTGTGAAAGCATCCTGGCTCTCCCCTGCCAAAGAAGGCAAAGACTGTTCCTTCAGCTGGGGAGGTTATGGCCTCGGTTTTCTGGGATGCAGATGGTATTCTGCTGATAGATTATCTCCAAAAGGGACAAACAATCAATGGCACATACTATGCTTCACCTCTGAGGCAGTTACCGGAAAATATTAAACTTAAGCGCCATGGACTTGAAAGCTCACTAAAGGTATGTTATTCCATCAAGACAATGCTCCTGTTCACAAGTCTGTCATTGTCATGGCTGCCATTCACGATTGTGGCTTTAAATTGAATGAGAATCCGCCTTATTCACCTGATCTTGCTCCATCAGACTTTCATCTATTTCCAAAATTGAAAACAGCTATTTCAGGCACACACATTCAGTCCGATGATGACGTCATACATGCAGCGGATGACTTTCTGAGCAGCCAGGAAAAGGAGTTCTATAAAAGTGGCATTGAGGCCCCTAAACCACCGCTGGCAAAAGTGTATAGATTCTGAAGGGGATTATGTTGAAAAACAATACAATATGTCCTTCAAATTCAAATCCTTCAATATGAGACTTACAACATATCAGTCAGCCCTCGTATCAGGACACTAGGACTTATCTGAGTAAGAAAATGAAATAATCATTGCTGGGGTGCAGAATATTATTCTTCATCCTAAAAGGTTTTACTAAAAGGAATCTGTATAGATTTCAAGGTTATCTCTAGCAACAAATCAAATTGAAGCAATCATGAATCAATGCAGAATATTCGCTTCTAATTTTCGTTATATATGTTCCACCAATGTTCTTCAGCTGACGTTTCATTCCTTGAATGTACATCTTATGTTTTAATACATTTTAATACATGTACCTATATAAAATGTAAAATGATTAAGCAGTGTTGTGACTTGACACCTATGCTAGATAAAAGCATGCTGAACTTCTGAGGAAGATGGATTGACATAAGCTTTAAGCTTGTTTCCAGATCCTTTTGTAAATTATAAACTGATATTTTGTATGCAATATCTTGTATTACTAAGTATATCAAATACTGTTTAAACTGAAAAAGGTTAAAAACGTGAGTTTCCCTTATTTATTGATTTCCTATAAAGCATAAAAGACATTTTCTAAAGTTCGATTTTGGTAGACTTTTCCCCTGTTGTAATGTAGGTACCCACCATGTCCCACTTTGACCTATAATGTAGGTACCCACCATGTCCCACTTTGACCTATAATGTAGGTACCCACCATGTCCCACTTTGACCTATATTGTAGGTACCCACCATGTCCCACTTTGACCTATATTGTAGGTACCCACCATGTCCCACTTTGACCTATAATGTAGGTACCCACCATGTCCCACTTTGATCCTATAATGTAGGTACCCACCATGTCCCACTTTGACCTATATGTAGGTACCCACCATGTCCCACTTTGACCTATATTGTAGGTACCCACCATGTCCCACTTTGACCTATAATGTAGGTACCCACCATGTCCCACTTTGACCTATATTGTAGGTACCCACCATGTCCCACTTTGACCTATATTGTAGGTACCCACCATGTCCCACTTTGACCTATATTGTAGGTACCCACCATGTCCCACTTTGACCTATAATGTAGGTACCCACCATGTCCCACTTTGACCTATATTGTAGGTACCCACCATGTCCCACTTTGACCTATAATGTAGGTACCCACCATGTCCCACTTTGACCTATAATGTAGGTACCCACCATGTCCCACTTTGACCTATAATGTAGGTACCCACCATGTCCCACTTTGATCTATAATGTAGGTACCCACCATGTCCCACTTTGATCTATAATGTAGGTACCCACCATGTCCCACTTTGACCTATATTGTAGGTACCCACCATGTCCCACTTTGACCTATATTGTAGGTACCCACCATGTCCCACTTTGACCTATAATGTAGGTACACACCATGTCCCACTTTGACCTATATTGTAGGTACCCACCATGTCCCACTTTGAACTATAATGTAGGTACACACCATGTCCTACTTTGATCTATATTGTAGGTACCCACCATGTCCCACTTTGATCTATAATGCAGGTACCCACCATGTCCCACTTTGATCTATAATGTAGGTACCCACCATGTCCCACTTTGATCTATAATGTAGGTACCCACCATGTCCCACTTTGACCTATAATGTAGGTACCCACCATGTCCCACTTTGACCTATAATGTAGGTACCCACCATGTCCCACTTTGACCTATAATGTAGGTACCCACCGTGTCCCACTTTGACCTATAATGTAGGTACCCACCGTGTCCCACTTTGATCTATAATGTAGGTACCCACCATGTCCCACTTTGACCTATAATGTAGGTACCCACCATGTCCCACTTTGACCTATAATGTAGGTACACACCATGTCCCACTTTGACCTATAATGTAGGTACACACCATGTCCCACTTTGACCTATAATGTAGGTACACACCATGTCCCACTTTGACCTATATTTTGATAGACTTTTCCCCTGTTGTAATGTAGGTACCCACCATGTCCCACTTTGATCTATACTTTGGTAGACGTCCCCCCTGTTGTAATGTAGGTACTCACCATGTCCCACTTTGACCTATAATGTAGGTACCCACCGTGTCCCACTTTGAACTATAATGTAGGTACCCACCTTGTCCCACTTTGACCTATAATGTAGGTACCCACCATGTCCCACTTTGACCTATAATGTAGGTACCCACCATGTCCCACTTTGATCTATATTTTGGTAGACTTTTCCCCTGTTATAATGCAGGTACCCACCATGTCCCACTTTGATCTATACTTTGGTAGACGTCCCCCCTGTTGTAATGTAGGTACCCACCATGTCCCACTTTGATCTATATTTTGGTAGACTGTTCCCCTGTTGTAATGTAGGTACCCACCTTGTCCCACTTTGACCTATAATGTAGGTACCCACCATGTCCCACTTTGATCTATATTTTGGTAGACTTTTCCCCTGTTGTAATGTAGGTACCCACCTTGTCCCACTTTGACCTATAATGTAGGTACCCACCATGTCCCACTTTGAACTATATTGTGGTAGACGTCCCCTTGTTGTAATGTAGGTACCCACCATGTCCCACTTTGATCTATATTTTGGTAGACTTTTCCCCTGTTGTAATGTAGGTACCCACCATGTCCCACTTTGAACTATAATGTAGGTACCCACCATGTCCCACTTTGACCTATAATGTAGGTACCCACCATGTCCCACTTTGATCTATATTTTGGTAGACTTTTCCCCTGTTGTAATGTAGGTACCCACCATGTCCCACTTTGACCTGTAATGTAGGTACCCACCATGTCCCACTTTGACCTATAATGTAGGTACCCACCATGTCCCACTTTGATCTATAATGTAGGTACCCACCATGTCCCACTTTATCCTATATTGTGGTAGACGTCCCCCCCTGTTGTAATGTAGGTACCCACCATGTCCCACTTTGACCTATATTTTGGTAGACTTTTCCCCTGTTATAATGTAGGTACCCATCATGTCCCACTTTGACCTATATTTTGGTAGACGTCCCCCGTGTTGTAATGTAGGTACCCACCTTGTCCCACTTTGACCTATAATGTAGGTACCCACCATGTCCCACTTTGAACTATATTGTGGTAGACGTCCCCCCTGTTGTAATGTAGGTACCCACCATGTCCCACTTTGACCTATATTTTGGTAGACTTTTCCCCTGTTATAATGTAGGTACCCATCATGTCCCACTTTGACCTATATTTTGGTAGACGTCCCCCCTGTTGTAATGTAGGTACCCACCATGTCCCACTTTGACCTATAATGTAGGTTCCCACCGTGTCCCACTTTGAACTATAATGTAGGTACCCACCATGTCCCACTTTGACATATAATGTAGGTTCCCACCATGTCCCACTTTGATCTATATTTTGGTAGACTTTTCCACTGTTATAATGTAGGTACCCACCATGTCCCACTTTGATCTATATTTTGGTAGACTTTTCCCCTGTTATAATGTAGGTACCCACCATGTCCCACTTTGATCTATAATGTAGGTACCCACCATGTCCCACTTTGACCTATAATGTAGGTACCCACCATGTCCCACTTTGATCTATATTTTGGTAGACTTTTCCACTGTTATAATGTAGGTACCCACCATGTCCCACTTTGATCTATATTTTGGTAGACTTTTCCCCTGTTATAATGTAGGTACCCACCATGTCCCACTTTGATCTATAATGTAGGTACCCACCATGTCCCACTTTGACCTATAATGTAGGTACCCACCATGTCCCACTTTGATCTATATTTTGGTAGACTTTTCCCCTGTTATAATGTAGGTACCCACCATGTCCCACTTTGATCTATAATGTAGGTACCCACCATGTCCCACTTTGACCTATAATGTAGGTACCCACAATGTCCCACTTTGACCTATAATGTAGGTACCCACCATGTCCTACTTTGATCTATAATGTGGGTACCCACCATGTCCCACTTTGAACTATAATGTAGGTACCCACCATGTCCCACTTTGACCTATAATGTAGGTACCAACCATGTCCCACTTTGACCTATAATGTAGTTACCCACAATGTCCTACTTTGATCTATAATGTAGGTACCCACCATGTCCCACTTTGACCTATAATGTAGGTACACACCATGTCCCACTTTGACCTATAATGTAGGTACCCACCATGTCCCACTTTGACCTATAATGTAGGTACCCACCATGTCCCACTTTGAACTATATTGTGGTAGATGTCCCCCCTGTTGTAATGTAGGTACCCACCATGTCCCACTTTGATCTATAATGTAGGTACCCACCATGTCCCACTTTGACCTATAATGTAGGTACCCACCATGTCCCACTTTGACCTATAATGTAGGTACCCACCATGTCCCACTTTGATCTATATTTTGGTAGACTTTTCCCCTGTTATAATGTAGGTACCCACCATGTCCCACTTTGAACTATAATGTAGGTACCCACCATGTCCCACTTTGACCTATAATGTAGGTACCCACCATGTCCCACTTTGACCTATAATGTAGGTACCCATCATGTTCCACTTTGATCTATATTTTGGTAGACTTTTCCCCTGTTATAATGTAGGTACACACCATGTCCCACTTTGAACTATAATGTAGGTACCCACCATGTCCCACTTTGACTTATAATGTAGGTACCCATCATGTTCCACTTTGATCTATATTTTGGTAGACTTTTCCCCTGTTATAATGTAGGTACACACCATGTCCCACTTTGACCTATAATGTAGGTACCCATCGTGTCCCACTTTGAACTATAATGTAGGTACCCACCATGTCCCACTTTGACCTATAATGTAGGTACCCACCATGTCCCACTTTGATCTATATTTTGGTAGACTTTTCCCGTTATAATGTAGTAAAATGACTGGACTACAACTGTTATCTTCCGTCAATTCAGAACTTTGTAATACACTCATTAACTCTTAACAATTGTACGGTCCACCTCACAACCCCCAGTAACCCCTGTTAATAAGTTATCCACCTCACAACCCCCAGTAATCCCTGTTAATAAGTTATCCACCTCACAACCCCGGTGATCCCTGTTAATAAGTTATCCACCTCACAACCCCCAGTAATCCCGGTTAATAAATTGTCCACCTCATAACCCCCAGTAATCCGGGTTAATAAGTTGTCCACCTCACGACCCCCAGTAATCCCTGTTAATAAGTTGTCCACCTCACAACCCCCAGTAATCCCTTTTAATAAGTTGTCCACCTCACAACCCCCAGTAATCCCTGTTAATAAGTTGTCCACCTCACAACCCCCAGTAATCCCTGTTAATAAGTTGTCCACCTCACAACCCCAAATAATCCCTGTTAATAAGTTGTCCACCTCACAACCCCCAGTAATCCCTGTTAATAAGTTGTCCACCTCACAACCCCCAGTAATCCCTGTTAATAAGTTGTCCACCTCACAACCCCCAGTAATCTTTGTTAATAAGTTGTCCACCTCACAACCCCCAGTAATCCCTGTTAATAAGTTGTCCACATCACAACCCCCAGTAATCCCTGTTAATAAGTTGTCCACCTCACAACCCCCACCCTGGTAATAAGTTGTCCACGTCACAACCCCCAGTGATCCCTGTTAATAAGTTGTCCACCTCACAACCCCCAGTAATCCCTGCTAATAAGTTGTCCACCTCACAACCCCCACTAATCCCCGTTAATAAGTTGTCCACCTCACAACCCCCAGTAATCCCTGTTAATACGTTGTCCACCTCACAACCCCCCAGTAATCCCTGTTAATAAGTTATCCACCTCACAACCCCCAGTAATCCCTGTTAATAAGTTGTCCACCTCATAACCCCCAGTAATCCCTGTTGATAAGTTGTCCACATCACAACCCCCAGTAATCCCTGTTGATAAGTTGTCCACCTCACAATCCCCAGTAATCCCTGTTAATAAGTTGTCCACCTCACAACCCCCAGTAATCTCTGTTAATAAGTTGTCCACCTCACAACCCCCAGTAATCCCTGTTAATATGTTGTCCACCTCACAACCCCCAGTAATCCCTGTTAATAAGTTGTCCACCTCACAACCCCCAGTAATCCCTGTTAATAAGTTGTCCACCTCACAACCCCCAGTAATCTCTGTTAATAAGTTGTCCACCTCACAACCCCCAGTAATCCCTGTTAATATGTTGTCCACCTCACAACCCCCAGTAATCCCTGGTAATACGTTGTCCACCTCACAATCCCCAGTAATCCCTGTTAATAAGTTGTCCACCTCACGACCCCCAGTAATCCCTGTTAATAAGTTGTTCCACCTCACGACCCCCAGTAATCCCTTGTAATAAGTTGTCCACCTCACAACCCCCAGTAATCCCTGTTAATAAGTTGTCCACCTCACAACCCCCAGTAATCCCTGTTGATAAGTTGTCCACCTCACAACCCCCAGTAATCCCTGCTAATAAGTTGTCCACCTCACAACCCCCTGTAATCCCTGTTAATAAGTTGTCCACCTCACAACCCCCAGTAATCCCTGTTAATAAGTTGTCCACCTCACAACCCCCAGTAATCCCTGTTAATAAGTTGTCCACCTCACAACCCCCAGTAATCTCTGTTAATAAGTTGTACACCTCACAACCCCCAGTAATCCCTGTTAATATGTTGTCCACCTCACAACCCCCAGTAATCCCTGGTAATACGTTGTCCACCTCACAATCCCCAGTAATCCCTGTTAATAAGTTGTCCACCTCACGACCCCCAGTAATCCCTGTTAATAAGTTGTTCCACCTCACGACCCCCAGTAATCCCTTGTAAGAAGTTGTCCACCTCACAACCCCCAGTAATCCCTGTTAATAAGTTGTCCACCTCACAACCCCCAGTAATTCCTGTTGATAAGTTGTCCGCCTCACAACCCCCAGTAATCCCTGCTAATAAGTTGTCCACCTCACAACCCCCTGTAATCCCTGTTAATAAGTTGTCCACCTCACAACCCCCAGTAATCCCTGTTAATAAGTTGTCCACCTCACAACCCCCAGTAATCCCTGTTAATAAGTTGTCCACCTCACAACCCCCTGTAATCCCTGTTAATAAGTTATCCACCTCACAACCCCCAGTAATCCCTGTTAATAAGTTGTCCACCTCACAACCCCCAGTAATCCCTGTTAATAAGTTATCCACCTCACAACCCCCAGTAATCCCTGTTAATAAGTTGTCCACCTCACAATCCCCAGTAATCCCTGTTAATAAGTTGTTCACCTCACGACCCCCAGTAATCCCTGTTTATAAGTTGTTCCACCTCACGACCCCCAGTAATCCCTTGTAATAAGTTGTCCACCTCACAACCCCCAGTAATCCCTGTTAATAAGTTGTCCACCTCACAACCCCCAGTAATCCCTGTTGATAAGTTGTCCACATCACAACCCCCAGTAATCCCTGTTAATAAGTTGTCCACCTCACAACCCCCAGTAATCCCTGTTAATAAGTTGTCCACCTCACAACCCCCAGTAATCTCTGTTAATAAGTTGTCCACCTCACAACCCCCAGTAATCCCTGTTAATATGTTGTCCACCTCACAACCCCCAGTAATCCCTGTTAATAAGTTGTCCACCTCACAACCCCCAGTAATCCCTGTTAATAAGTTGTCCACCTCACAACCCCCAGTAATCTCTGTTAATAAGTTGTCCACCTCACAACCCCCAGTAATCCCTGTTAATATGTTGTCCACCTCACAACCCCCAGTAATCCCTGGTAATACGTTGTCCACCTCACAATCCCCAGTAATCCCTGTTAATAAGTTGTCCACCTCACGACCCCCAGTAATCCCTGTTAATAAGTTGTTCCACCTCACGACCCCCAGTAATCCCTTGTAATAAGTTGTCCACCTCACAACCCCCAGTAATCCCTGTTAATAAGTTGTCCACCTCACAACCCCCAGTAATCCCTGTTGATAAGTTGTCCACCTCACAACCCCCAGTAATCCCTGCTAATAAGTTGTCCACCTCACAACCCCCTGTAATCCCTGTTAATAAGTTGTCCACCTCACAACCCCCAGTAATCCCTGTTAATAAGTTGTCCACCTCACAACCCCCAGTAATCCCTGTTAATAAGTCGTCCACCTCACAACCCCCAGTAATCTCTGTTAATAAGTTGTACACCTCACAACCCCCAGTAATCCCTGTTAATATGTTGTCCACCTCACAACCCCCAGTAATCCCTGGTAATACGTTGTCCACCTCACAATCCCCAGTAATCCCTGTTAATAAGTTGTCCACCTCACGACCCCCAGTAATCCCTGTTAATAAGTTGTTCCACCTCACGACCCCCAGTAATCCCTTGTAATAAGTTGTCCACCTCACAACCCCCAGTAATCCCTGTTAATAAGTTGTCCACCTCACAACCCCCAGTAATCCCTGTTGATAAGTTGTCCGCCTCACAACCCCCAGTAATCCCTGCTAATAAGTTGTCCACCTCACAACCCCCTGTAATCCCTGTTAATAAGTTGTCCACCTCACAACCCCCAGTAATCCCTGTTAATAAGTTGTCCACCTCACAACCCCCAGTAATCCCTGTTAATAAGTTGTCCACCTCACAACCCCCAGTAATCTCTGTTAATAAGTTGTCCACCTCACAACCCCCAGTAATCCCTGTTAATATGTTGTCCACCTCACAACCCCCAGTAATCCCTGGTAATACGTTGTCCACCTCACAACCCCCAGTAATCCCTGTTAATAAGTTGTCCACCTCACAACCCCCAGTAATCCCTGTTAATAAGTTGTCCACCTCACAACCCCCAGTAACCCCTGTTAATAAGTTGTCCACCTCACAACCCCCAGTAATTCCTGTTAATAAGTTGTCCACCTCACAACCCCCAGTAATCCCTGTTAATAAGTTGTCCACCTCACAACCCCCAGTAATCCCTGTTAATATGTTGTCCACCTCACAACCCCCAGTAATCCCTGTTAATAAGTTGTCCACCTCACAATCCCCAGTAATCCCTGTTAATAAGTTGTCCACCTCACAATCCCCAGTAATCCCTGTTAATAAGTTGTCCACCTCACAATCCCCAGTAACCCCTGTTAATATGTTGTCCACCTCAGAACCCCCAGTAATCCCTGTTAATAAGTTGTCCACCTCACAACCCCCACTAATCCCTGTTAATAAGTTGTCCACCTCACAACCCCAGTAATCCCTGTTAATAAGTTGTCCACCTCACGACCCCCATTAATCCCTGTTAATAAGTTGTCCACCTCACAACCCCCAGTAATCCCTGTTAATAAGTTGTCCACCTCAGAATCCCCAGTAATCCCTGTTAATAAGTTGTCCACCTCACAACCCCCAGTAATCCCTGTTAATAAGTTGTCCACCTCACAACCCCCACACCTCACAACCCCCAGTAATCCCTGTTAATAAGTTGTCCACCTCACAACCCCCAGTAATCCCTGTTAATAAGTTGTCCAGCTCACAACCCCAGTAATCCCTGTTAATAAGTTATCCACCTCACAACCCCCAGTAACCCCTGTTGATAAGTTGTCCACCTCACAACCCCCAGTAATCTCTGTTAATAAGTTGTCCACCTCACAACCCCCAGTAATCCCTGTTAATAAGTTGTCCACCTCACAACCCCCAGTAATCCCTGTTAATAAGTTGTCCACCTCACAACCCCCAGTGATCTCTGTTAATAAGTTGTCCACCTCACAACCCCCAGTAATCACTGTTAATAAGTTGTCCACCTCACAACCCCCAGTAATCTCTGTTAATAAGTTGTCCACCTCACAACCCCCAGTAATCTCTGTTAATAAGTTGTCCACCTCACAACCCCCAGTGATCTCTGTTAATAAGTTGTCCACCTCACAACCCCCAGTAATCTCTGTTAATAAGTTGTCCACCTCACAACCCCCAGTAATCACTGTTAATAAGTTGTCCACCTCACAACCCCCAGTAATCTCTGTTAATAAGTTGTCCACCTCACAACCCCAGGCGGTTACAATGACTGGGTACCACTTCCTACTAGGGACAGGGTTTGATAGACCTACACTCTTTCTAAGCGGGGACATTCATGAACTGCGCGGTTAGGCTGTCTTAAGGAAGTAAGAATAGGCAGAACTTGGGCAAGGTAGACGTGACAGGTGACATTCAATTAATGAATTATGGATGAAAATTTTAACATAACTTTCATAAAAGACTGATCGCTAGAGACTGTGTTGACAGAGAGATGTTCTATAAATTACTAGTCCATCCCTCTATAACTACTTTATCTATCGGCCAGCTGTACAGAATGCAAATGCCCTTGTGAACTTTTCTTTGACGTAATGTTTAACTCAGTTAACAGTCGACTGACATCGTTTTATGATTGATAGGTTTTGATAGTTCCCTATATACTACCAATACCTCACCCGGAAAGTAAGGCATACATCGCTCGAGATCACGAAGCACGTGCAGTGTCGATACATAACCACGGAGATGTCATGACAATCATGTCACTTTGTTGTAATATGATCGACGATATCAGTTAGTCGCTCGTCCGCAAAATGTCAACAATTCGAACAAGTGAACCGAAAATTTTGTAAACAAACTTTGGGAGTTTGAAGTAAAGCAGTAAATTTGAGATCGAGATGTGAACTAGGCCCATACCTATTGGATACGTTCATATCCAAACTTCCTGGTGAGGAAGCGCTAACTTTAGATACACACTTACATAACACGTATTACTGGTATACCTTCATTGGTGATATAACCAAGAACTTATAAAATAAATGATCCGGAACGAGACTATATATGTAATAATAACACAATAAAAGGTATGACTAAGAACTAGTCCGTGGTCCAATTACACTGTTGCATGACTTAGAACTTTGCGTTCTATCTAAAGTATGTCATACCAAATTGTAAACACACTTGCAGGTACAGAAAACAAAACAAAAAATCTTGATATTTACGTTTCGTATCTACGGTTTCATTAAACATTCCAAAAATGTATTTGATAAAAAAAAAAAAAACGTTTGAACAGCGACGAGTTCAATTTTACCACAAACACTAGGTGGCGCTGCTGGGGGTGTCCATGGCGTCAAAGGTAAACAAACTTGTTCAAAAAGAAAATCATTTAAAAACATGTTTTTATTCATTTTTTTCTGATAATTTTGGTGTTTCTTTCTTTCTTTAGTCCGGGATACAATGTCGTACATGTATTGAAGCTATTATAGCTACATATTCTAAGATAATGCTGCATGAGGTGTATACACTCTGCAGTAACGAGAAATCACGAGACCGGACCGTCTCGGAAGGTCGAATGTCCAGATCTTCCTTACCAAAGGTGCTTGCTTGAGATTGCTTTTCAGATCCAAAGGTTGAAGGTCAAGGTCACTGTTACTTAAAATAAAAAATTCGTTTCCGTGCGATAACTCAAGTTCCCTTGGGCCAATCAAACTCAAACTTAATGTCGATCTTCCTTGCTCGGGATTGCTTCTCAGATCAGAGTGTCAAAGATCAATATATCTGTTACTCAAAATAGAAAATTCGTTCCCTGTGATAACTCAAGTTACTTTAGGCCAATCAAACTCAATCTTTATGCATGTCAAAGGTCAAGGTTACTGTTACTATAAATAGAAAATCTCTTTCTGTACAATAACTCCTATAATTACCAATTTTGTGCGCAGGCGCCACTTCCACTTCCGCAGAATTCCTGTCATTTTAGGACTAGTTTTTATTTGAATTACTGCTAGAATTGTTTATTGCTATTTCCTTGAATATGTATACTCTATAACAATTTCCCAAGCGCTTGTGATTTTTAGACAAGCAGTTCTATTTACGTTTGTCTCTGGCCTAATCACCTCGCGTAAACATAGATATCTATATGCATTCGGTTAGCTTTATCTAGAGACAATGCGACGCCAGTGCCAAGATTTTGAATTCTCCAATAAACTTTTTAATTGAACTGAAAAAATAGCGTCGGATTCGATATTGACTGCAGAATTGAAATGTGAACCTTGACTCGTTTAACAAGGCAGTTTGATATTTTCCATTTTACGTTAATATTTAACTTGTAATAGTGTTGTCGCATTCCAACGTCCGCGATGTCAATGGGACCTATTCTTGTGACGTCAAGAGTACATGGGACCGTTCCCGGAAAAAATGGTTCGTGGAAATAAACATTTTAATCAATATATTCCACCACGAGGATACGCACCTTTTATACAATAGAACTCCATAAACTGTTGCAAGTTACATTGATCAATCGGGTGTTTTAACCAGGATGCATGAATTTTCGTGACAACAAAAATACACTTAACATAGTGAAGCCAAACATTCTGACGTAATGTCAACGCTACACGAATGAAATATTTAAATAAATGGTAATATTAACCACTTGCGATAAAAAAAACCCCTATAATTTCAAGTTGCCCTGCCATTCTTGGCTGTGAGCCTGTTTACAGCTCTACCGTGTTGTTCAACCGGCCGGTTTGGGCTATGATACACGGTGATGGTCTTTTGTAGTTAAAAGTGTACCGGCCGGTTTGGGCTATGATACACGGCGATGGTCTTTTGTAGTTAAAAGTGTACCGGTCGGTTTGGGCTATGATACACGGTGATGTTCTTTTGTAGTTAAAAGTGTACCGGCCGGTTTGGGCTATGGTACACGGTGATGTTCTTTTGTAGTTAAAAGTGTACCGGTCAGTTTGGGCTATGGGACACGGTGATGTTCTTTTGTAGTTAAAAGTGTACCGGCCGGTTTGGGCTATGATACACGGTGATGGTCTTTTGTAGTTAAAAGTGTACCGGTCAGTTTGGGCTATGGGACACGGTGATGGTCTTTTGTAGTTAAAAGTGTACCGGGCGGTTTGGGCTATGATACACGGTGATGGTCTTTTGTAGTTAAAAGTGTACCGGGCGGTTTGGGCTATGATACACTGTGATGTCCTTTTGTAGTTAAAAGTGTACCGGCCGGTTTGGGCTATGGTACACGGTGATGTTCTTTTGTAGTTAAAAGTGTACCGGCCGGTTTGGGCTATGGTACACGGTGATGGTCTTTTGTAGTTAAAAGTGTACCGGCCGGTTTGGGCTATGGTACACGGTGATGGTCTTTTGTAGTTAAAAGTGTACCGGCCGGTTTGGGCTATGGTACACGGTGATGTTCTTTTGTAGTTAAAAGTGTACCGGTCCGGTTTGGGCTATGATACACGGTGATGGTCTTTTGTAGTTAAAAGTGTACCGGTCAGTTTGGGCTATGATACACGGTGATGGTCTTTTGTAGTTAAAAGTGTACCGGTCAGTTTGGGCTATGATACACGGTGATGGTCTTTTGTAGTTAAAAGTGTACCGGCCGGTTTGGGCTATGGTACACGGTGATGTTCTTTTGTAGTTAAAAGTGTACCGGTCAGTTTGGGCTATGGTACACGGTGATGGTCTTTTGTAGTTAAAAGTGTACCGGTCAGGTTTGGGCTATGATACACGGTGATGGTCTTTTGTAGTTAAAAGTGTACCGGCCGGTTTGGGCTATGATACACGGTGATGGTCTTTTGTAGTTAAAAGTGTACCGGCCGGTTTGGGCTATGATACACGGTGATGGTATTTCTAAGTTAAAAGTTTATCGTCCGGTTTGGGCTATGGTACACGGTGATGTTCTTTTGTAGTTAAAAGTGTACCGGCCGGTTTGTATGGAGGGTTAAAAGGGACATAAGTCAAACATACTATTTTCAATCTTTTTTCTTACTTTTTTTTACTTTTCTAATTGCAACTTCTCATTATTTGTCATTACTGATTTATTTCTCACAATTTTAATGCTTCATTTTACGTTATTACTTTTTTGAATTCAAAACTCTTTATTTTAACATTTTATCTTCAATTGTGCATTTTTTTTTTTTTTTTTTGTACTGTTGTTAAGATTTTATATTTAAACTTTAAAGTTCTCCAATTTTACAACTTGTAAAATAACTATTTTTGCTAAAACATGTTACATGAAAGATGAAAACTAAAAATGAAGAGAGAAAGAAAGGGGGAAAAGTAAGAAATAGAAAGTTAGAATTATGTCCCAAAAAACCCTTATGCAATTTTTCATCTTCATTCTATCGCCAGAGGGTGCTCAAATCAATCGCTTCGGAAGTAAGGATTACTCCCTACATGGCAACAGTGACTCTCAAATTCCTACCAATGCCCGACTGAAACACTTCATCATTGTTTGGATTAAGCTTTGGCCCTAAATTATACACTCACTGCTTTTTATCCTTAATATTCGAAATAATATCAATATTATATCCTCAGATGATAAAATCCTAGTTTAAAAAAAGTGTTTACGACACCGAGCCCGTTTTTTCGTGTCTGCTCCGGTTGAATGGCACAGGCAGTACAAGAGCTCGAAGTACTAGACTGGTTTTCGTAGTTCCGCATATCATACAGCAATCTAATTAAAATCTAGATGGTCATTCTCACTACGTTACATGAGAAACGTGTAGTGATAATGACCATCTAGATTTTAATTAGATTGATCATACAGCGCCCGTACTGCCAGTTCCAAGACTTCGATATAACGGTTAGACTTCCATCAACCGATGATTTTGCCGAATATTGATTCAATAGACTATAGGCTATTAAATTGTAAATTTCATTTCGGGACTTTCCCCATAGTTCAAAGTCAGTATCAAGCGTCTTTGTCAGTGGTCCGTGTCAAGCAAATTGTGAGATTGTCTAAATTTTTTTATTCGAAAACTTCTTCAGTAGTGTTGGGAATCACTAATAAGTTCATTATTAATCATCATCATATCGATAATTGATCGATCATGAATATAACTTTAGGGAAATATCTTATTACCCATGTAATTTAATATCAAGAACAGGTGAGCGAGTTATCTCCCTTTTTCTATCACAGATGAAAATTAAGTAATTAGCAAGTTTTAAATTATTTATGTGAATTTGACCAATAATTCATGTAAAGGAAGCTTAATAATGCATAATAAATCATGTTTTTATTTTTAAATAACTTTTTCAACCTTTTATCAGGTAGCAGTGTACACCAGTTTGTCCTGGAGTTTCTGAAAATCAAGTGGCAAATTATCTCTTACTCTTATATATATTTGCTTTGTTATTTGTTAGCTTTGTTTATCACCCTTTGAATAGCCAGCTGAGTCAGTTTGAGGCAGGGTCTCCTTGTAGTAGTTAGTGACTACCTCTGAACAACATGCAGGAGACCTGTCTGTCCCCAAGCCATCCAGGAAATGGAGCTTACCAAGCAAAATAAATAATATTTTCTTTTCAAATAAATGATTTAAACTTTTTGTAAGGTAGCAGTGTAGACCAGTTTGCCAAGATTCTAAAAAATAAGTAGCATCTTTTAGTCTGAGGCTGGGTCTCCTTGTAGTAGTTGGTGACTACCTGACTGAACAACATACAAGAGGCCCATTGCATGCCATCCAGAACAAAAAGGGTAAAGTGGTCTTGTCCAAAGACATAACCATGACAGCACATACCGGACTGATTGTCAGCTTCCATTTTCTTCTGCAGGATAACTGTTCAAACTATACTTCTTCTATATATATAATACTAATATACTTGGTATATTTGGTTTAACGTCCTATTAACTGCTAAGTTCATTTAAGGACGTGTCAGGTTTAGAGGTGGAGGAAAGCCGGAGTACCAGGAGAAACACTACCGGCCTACGGTCAGTACCATGGCCAGTTAACTTCCAACGTAGGTTTCGAACTAGCAACCCAGAGGTGGATAGCTAGTGATATTAAGTGTTATGACACCTTAACCACTCGGCCACTGCGGCCCCTCAATAATAATTAACTATCTTACAGTGGCAATAGTACCAAAGAAGTGAAAATTGTGGAAAATTTGTTTCTTAATATCTAAATGGCTTGAAATTGAGAGAGTACTTTTACAAAATGAAATGAAAACCATATTTAATGCAGTCTCAAAAACATTTTAATGAATTTTTTTTTTAAGTAGAACATAGAGGATAATTACTTGCGGTCTAAGGCCTGCAATTTCAGTACCTGTTTAAAACTTTTTAATTTTTATTTGTTACAGTTGCAATTGTAAAAGATGTGAAAATAAAAGAAAATGGTGTTATCCCAATATCAAAATAGTTTGATATTGAGAAAATAGTTCTACAATATGAAATTAAAACCAGATTTTATGTAAAGTTTCAAAATCCTGAATTTGTTTCTTCAGTAGAATATAGAGGGAAATTAACTGCAGTCTTTGGCCAACAATTTGTAACACCCTTCCTAATGTAAATGTTTGCATATGGTGGTTTTGGCCTAAAAAAAAGAAACATATGAACTATTTACATGTACACTAGTCCTACTGTAGTGTTACTGTATTTCACCTGTGTGGAGATGACATTATGAAGAAGACTATCTTGTAGAATGGTTATCATTAAATCCTGGTCATTGTTTGAATTTGTCAAATAATTTTCTATAATACCTTTATATAAGTAAAGTTTAAATTCAAAAGATAAAAAAACAACTACTTTGTTCCCCAACATTGAATTTAACATAGTGCAACACAGTAAATACATAATAGTTCCAAAAACTTAAGTATAAATTTGTCAGAATTGGTGTCTTGCACATTGTTTTCTTTGGTATATGTAAGCGAAAGGTTGAAATATGTTGGAATGATATTTAAAGCAAAGATATTTCAAAATTTACCACTTGTTACCTATGTGCAGATGAAAGTTTGGAGAAAAACCATTTTTTTTTAAATAGTGATAACAAAATATTAGCAATTCTTTAATTTTGACAAGTAGTTTTCTATTATACCTTTTGTGATAAGTTTAAACTGATTACAAATTCAAAAGACAAAACTACAACATGGTTCCACACCCTAAATTAGTTAATTAACCTATATGATATAACAATCAACATAATTTTAGTAAAATTTTCTCAGAACAGGTTTCTCGCACATGGTTTTCTTTGGCACATGTAAGCAAAGGGTTGAAACATGTTGATATGGAATTGATAATAAAGCAACTTATAGATATTTGAAAATTTACTAATTCATGAAATTTCAAAGTAAACTATTTTGTAAAATTGTGATAGCTAAAACCCGGTAACTCTTTGATTTTGTCAAATAATTTTCTATCTGATAATTTTTTGTAATAAATTGAAATTGATTTAATTTTAAAAGATAAAAAAAAATGCATGACATCTTTCTATACACCCAATGCAACAGAATTTTTCCTATTGCAACATAATAATTGACAATATTGTAGCTTAAAATTTGTCAGAACAGCTTTCTTGCATATTGCTTTCTTTGGTGCATAAAAGTGAAGGGTTTAAATATATTTGAAAACTTATTTCATTTATTAATCAATGCAACAGATGATATAATTTGACACTCAAAATTTAAAGCATTAATTAGAACATATCTATATTTCATTAAGAATTTGAGAAAAAAACTTCTATTACTGAAAAATAATTAGAGTCTATTTAATATACTGCTAGTGTGTACTGAAGTACATGTACAGTATACGTAGTTCCTTGAAAGTTCGTGTCATCGTACTTAGCTAATGTGTACGAGATATGATTCTCGAAATGTCGTTGCTCCACAACATAAACAAATATCAGCTGATCAAGACATCAAAGCATAAACTAACGACACAGCAATTTCATTAAACAAACAAACAATAAAGACATTTTAAAAATATTACATATTTAAACGTCGCCTGTCTCTAAAACGTGAATGAACACGTAACATTTATACTAGACCTAGGAAACCTACTGGAAACCTAAGACTCCATAAGAGATTAGATTTGTTATCGAAAAGATGAACAGCTGATTGACCCACTTCCGTCTCAAAAGTTGAGCGATGTCGTAAAACGACACGGAAAAATCGTCAAAAAGAAACATTTTATGGGTACACAAACGGTGTCTCAATACTAATAATTACATATCTAATAAGCACAATGCCTAGGATTTAACCGTTTTGATAAAATCATAATATGAAGTTACCAGTCGGTGGTTGTTGGGGAGCGCCCCGTGATTATATATTTATGTTTAGATTTTACTGCCCCCTGGTGTTAGAATAGTTGGAAAAAATGCATCAAGGGTTTTTTGGGACATAATTCTGAAACACTTACATTGTTGTTGTGAAACAAAATATACTTAAATAACCAAATAGGAAAAGAAGAAAATGCGATATTAAACCACTAAATTTGAAAACCATAAAACTATCAAGCAGAAACTGAAAAAATGACATATTAAATCAAAGTTTTTGGTCACAAAATAGAAATAGCCGACTAATATCTAAAATTGTTAAACACAATTTTACTTAGTTTATAGCATCAGTCTGCAGCAATAGGAATATGAAACAAAGAAACACAAACTATCTACCGCTGAATAAAAGAAATTTAATATCAACACTTATCACGATGTAAAAATAAAGAAATGAAAAAATAAAAGATAAAGGAACAATAATCAAAACAATAAGTTAAATGGTTAAACAAACAAGAAAAGTTAAACATATAATTATGTCCCTTTTAACCCTCCATAGGTTTGGGCTATGATACACGGTGATGGTCTTTTGTAAGTTAAAAGTGTACCGGTCAGTTTCGGGCTATGGTACACGGTGATGTTCTTTCTAAGTTAAAAGTTTATCGTCCGGTTCGGGCTATGGTACACGGTGATATTCTGTTGTAGTTAAAACATTACCGGCGTGCAAAGTTGCTGCGAACGGCGTCTGTCGATGGAAACCCATGGTGTAATACAGTCTAGTATGGATCGCGTAATAGTCGTGCCCTATAACAAGCGGGGATTGTATCCGTCCAGTAACTGTGTCACGGGATGGGCGTGTCCCGAAATGTAACGAGAAAGGCGATAGGCATCGTACGCTGCTGGGCGCCGTCACACCCCGATCATGTGCCCAGATGCTGGCGGGCGATATCGCCGTTTAACGCGCGTATTCTAAAGTGTTGTAGGTATATCGATAACAGTGATCATCAACAGGATATACTGGATGTACAGCTAGTCACTGAAGGGTCGAAGGCCGTAATAGCGGACGCCAAACACGCTAACGATAAATATATATATGTACGTATACATCATACACGTATGTGTGCTTGTGGACATATAGATATAAAATGATAATAATAATTGGGTCACATTTGTTTTATATCTCTCTCGTAACACTCTCTCCTCCCTCAATCCCCATCACCACCCCATAAAAACAAAGAGATTAAACCCCTACACACAATTAAATACGTATTACATAATTCACTACATATCTTCATTAAATGTTAAATCGTTGGGGATATGGTCCGAGAAGGTCGTTTAAACCGTTTCTTTGGTAGTTTGAGAGTTCTAACAACAGGGTCGGTTTGTTGTGATGGCACACATAATAGAGATGGGTGTCACTGAATGTAACCAGTATAAAACAATAACATATGTAAATCTGTCAGCAGGGTCTCGGATTCACACACCTTTATAATTCATACTTTGTCAACATGCTATTGTTACTTTACTATGACAAGCCAAAGTGGGAAAAGGCGCCATTTATAGATATCCATAAATGGGGACTTTTTTGCATTTTGGCTTGTCATCCTTTACAGTCCAAGAGAGACGACTCCCACTTGTGACATGGTGTAGATTTAGCAAATATCAGATTAAACTGGGGGAAAAAAGAGAATTATACATTTAGAAGCATTCTGTGAATATTGCTAAACCAATACATGTCCCCTACCGGCGCCCTCAAGTTAAAACTTTAGGCAAATTTGAGTAAAAAACTTTAGCCAAAACTGAAACATGATCATTTTATGAAAATAAGTTCATTCCAAACAATGTGTAAATTCATCTCTATTGGGTTGAATAAACAATGCTTCCTGCCCCTAAAATATATTCAGGATTCTTTTGGTATGTCTACTGTACAGAGCAAAAGAATCTAAAGTGAATTTAAAGTGAAATGTGTAATAACAGCCTTGGATTGATACTCACAATTAAAAAGCCGAATCCTAATACCATTATTAAGTGAATGGAGAGCCATTACAAAACGTTTACCTCAAGAATACAGAGAAAACAGTTAAGTTCATAATATGGAAAATTAAAATTCAAAAAATGAAATATTTGTTTCATTTTTTATCTGGACAAAATTAATGCCACACATCCAAAGAACCTCTATGCAAGAATCAGCATCCTCATACCATTATTAAGTGAATGATGTTCCATTATGAAACTTAAACCAAAACTTTAACCGGCCGGCTGGAGGGACGGACGGACGGACGGACACAGGCAAAACCTATAGCCCCCGGTTTGACCGATAGGGGACTAATAATGGGAGACAAAAACACAACAGGTTTGAGAATGTTGAACGTGAAAATAGAATAGAAAGTGACGGTCATGATAATATAATTATATTATCGATTATTATAACCAGTACTAACACTGATCATGTATTTCGAATTAATTAAATTAGAAAATGCATTGATTATGAATTGGTGTTTCGCCACTCCATTCCCGATTATTCTGTAGCGATATACCGCCATCATGACCAGAACACGATAATAACAGCTCTATAGTGTAAAAGTATGTTTCTCATAAACAAAGACATTTTAAGGCGTTTAGAAAAATAAGAACTTTCAAGTACAATGGGATCATATAGTATGAAAGTGTAAATACAGTGTAAAGGAATAGTGTCTGGGGTTCCCAATACCACTAACAGGTATTCACATGACGTTTTAAAAACGAGGAAAATGATAATTTAATAACTTCGGTTGTTTGATTGGGCTTATTTCCTACATCAGTTATAAACGAGCCTTGGAACTCTTTCTTCGTTAAGAATTCCGTGTAATATTTATCAGCAAAATACATAGTTTCAATCCTACGTCTTCGCCGAAGTTCGAGCATTTACTTCAAATGCACGTGCACTCGTATTTTTCGCGCCACCTTTGCAAAGACGACGAGGATTTTGATATAGCCGAACGCCTGTCTCGTGTCCAAAATGTCGGATTCAGATTCTTCACCAAAGAAAGTTGTCAAGCCGAAGGTAGCATCTCAACATCCAACCTTTCTGTCTATGGCAGTAGAAGCAGTTACTTCCGTCAAGGATACGAAGGGTGTTTCTGTACCAGCCATTCGTAATTTCATCACGGAAAAGTACAAAACTGTGGACGTTGGCACGCTGCGTTTCCGCTTGAAACAAGCACTAACTAAGGCTTTGGAGAAAGGGACACTCATAAAATCAAAGGCCACCGCAGAAAAACCCCTGTTAATGAGCAGGTTTAAACTCAACAAAGAGAACCTGCTTGCTTTAGAGAAAGCCAAGGCTAAAAAAGAGAAAGCAAAGGAAAAGACGGAAAAAACTACAAAAAAGACCACCACCGCCAAGAAAACAAAATCTGCAGAAAGTCCGAAAAAGAAAACTACAAAGGCGAAGACATCTCCAAAAAAAGCGACAAAGACAAAAAAGGCACCAAAAACACCCGAGAAAAAAGTAAAACCGAAGGCCAAGGCCGTGGCGAAATCTACAGTGAAGGTAGGTAGTTTGTTAGTATACCGTACCGTGGAATATTGGATTTGGTTTTTTTTTTGCATCCACTATAGACCATTTTTGTAAGATTCCATTTCATGATTACAATAGACTTATATTTATGGAATAACTTATTCAGACCCCCCCCCCCCCCCCTTCCTCCCGCGAAAATCTATCTGTAATTGTGTAGAATGTTCAATATGCGAAAATGGTCGTTATTAGAATTGTTGATAGCGTGCACTTATACCCAGACCAAGGGATACTGTCGGCGGTATATCCTGTTAACACCTGCTAATTATCTACCTAGCATAGACTGTTGTGCTTCAATTGCTGATCTTTTCTGTCATTTCAGACCATCAAAACTCCCAAGAAAACCACAAAGAAATCGGCCAGTGGAAAAGTGAAAGCAAAATAAGAATGAAGTTGGATTTAAAGATAAGACTTTCGTACTGTGATATGTGGTAAATGATCAGTGTTACTCTTCGTAGCATGGACATTAATTTTTAACATAATTTAAATTTTAGCGCTATAAAGGACATGACATTTGTGCTGTTATGTGAAAATCTGATGATACACGACTTCTTTTTAATAAAATGTTTTTTAATCTGGCATGCTTGTCTGTCTTTAGAATGAATATTCATACCCTGCCTACTCATCATCGTGCTGTGGGCTGTTCATCAGATGGTGGGGCTATTAAAATTGCCCCCCCCCCCCCCCCTGTCTGGTCTGTAAAGAATCCTAATCAATATCTATGGAACTTCATATGTATGTCCTCATTGGTTTCATCCAGTTAATTTTGAATCTTATCTGGAAAACGAAATGGCCGACAGGTAACCATATTGGATTTTTGAAAATTGTTACCGGTTTTTATTGAAAAGTACTCGGGGATATTTGTTATTCCATAGTACTTAAGTCACCCGGTTGATGTTTTTGTTAGCTCATATCTTTGGAGGAGAGGAAGAGCTCGTGTGGTCACCACAGCTTTTTTCAAATGTTCAAAAGTTTTTAGTGCAAGTGTTGAAGGGTATCAATACATCACTTTATAACAATTAGGGTGCTGATATTTGGCAAGAGTCCCTCTGGAGTTGCACTATCCCTTCTTGGAGTGAAACTGAAAAAAAAAAAAATGTTCACATTCGACAATTTATATGGTTCCACATTTTTCAAGGGAGACAACTCTCATGATAATTTTTTATCAAAATATTAAAGAAGTGGGTCCAAAAGCTATTATTTAATATATTTATCCAATTTACAACAGCATAGCTCATCTCTGAATGTTTGTCAATAAATAAATTATATGGTATGGTTTTGAAAACTGCATAAATACAATCTGATAAAGTACACTTTAAATATTAATGCCATTTGCGAAACCATACCAATTAATATATTATTTATTGACAAACAATGAGAAAAGCTGCTATTCTCAAAGAGCTCTTATTAGTCCCCTGCCGTTTGAAAAATGGGGGGACTTTAGGTTTACCCTCCGTCCGTCTGTCTGTCGCACAAGTTTTCCAGACAATACCTTCTAAAAGTACTACTCCGATCTTAACGAAACTTGGTATACATGATCAGTATAACATGTAGTTGTGCATCCCACATTTTTCTCGAAAAAACATTTAAAAAAAAAAGGGAAATAAATAGGAGCACTTCTAGCTCGGGCAGGGGACTTTGTACTGCTGTTGTAATACTATCCATCCTTGTTTATAAATGTGAACAAAATATTCAAAGTGTAAGAAAAACAAAACCGCCTTTATTCAGTAGCTGGCATACAGACTGGGTGTAAACAAGGAAATTATAGAAAATTTTGGACAGTCACACCTGTAGCGAGCATTCACCAAAGTGACTGACAGAAATTGGCTGCTAGAACCACAGGCGCTTGCATATAGAAAATATGACTTTCAATTTTTTTTTGGATATGACAGCGGTATGTGTAATCTGTTAACTTATTACACATACCACTGTCATATCCAAAAAAAATTTGAAAGTCATATTTTCTATATGCAAGCGCCTGTGGCTAAAACCAGGTTTACCAGAAAGAGCAACAAAAACCAAAATCTGATCATCTCTGCTTTTTACTTCCAGACACTAATGTTTTATACTTTAATGTACCGTTAAAACAGTATAGACCATACTTTGATGTACCGTTAAAACAGCAGTAAAGACCATACTTTGATGTATGGAATATATGAATTTATGTGTAAAACAAAAGAAAAAATCTTTTTTGAAAAAGGTCTTATTGCACATGAGTTGTATTGGACATATTTTAGTATATATATAGTCAAAACTCAAACATATATCTATTAATTATTGCAAAATTTGAGTACAACAAATTTATGGATATTAGTATATTGTACAATTACGAAAAGGAAAGTAATAATTGGTTAAATAAAAAAAAAAAAGATCTGGATCTTCAAAGATTTTTGAAATTTAAGCTGATTTGACCCTTCTTTGCCCTGCCCTCAGGCACCTGGTGTTTGGGTGCATAATTGACAATTTTGGTTGACCTTGGGCCATATAAGGTATATCTGCAAAATTTCATTGAAATTTATTCTGGGGTTTTGAGAAGGTAAAAATACAAGAGGCTCAGAGGGCCTGTATCACTCACCTGGTTGATTTGATCAAACTTCAAAATAATTTTCATGTTCCATTTGTTAACAGCTTTATTTGTTGATGTCTAACAATGCTATATATGGTTATGGGGTGGGGATCTCAATGGTTTCAAAGATACAAGAGGCCCACGGGCCTTAACGGTCATCTGACAAACACTTACAGCAGGGACACACCCCTCAATCCAGCATTATTACCATAAATTATCTATACGCAGCCAGTTATGTTTCAGATCAAATTTGGTTTTTATCCATTTAGCTTATCCAGGAAGAGCAGCATCTTAAGCAAAATTTTAGCCAAGTTCCCATTTTTGGGGCATGCCCCTCTGTCCCAATGGGTCAGACAAGACTCATTGATATTAATTAGGATTGCCCTTCCCCAGTGATGTTTCATACTAAATATGGTTGTAATCAATTAAGGCATTAAGGAGGAATAGCATTTTTAAGAAATGTTTAACCTAAGCGCTCCTTTTGCCCCATCTTTCTTTCCCCAGGGTCAGACCTGTCTCATTAAAAAATATGATTGCCGTCACCTTATGTTTCACATCAAATTTGGTTGTAATCCACCAATAGGTTAAGGAGGATTAGGATTTAATAGCAAATATTCACCAAAGTTCCCCTTTTGGGGCCCCGCCCCTAAGGCCCCAGGGGTCGCACTAGCCGCGTTTATATAAGATATGACCACCCTTCCCAAAGGATGTTTCGCACCATATTTGGTATTAATCCACCCAAGGGTTGGAGAGAAGTAGGATATTATAGCAAAAATTCACCAAAGTTCCCCTTTTGGGGCCCGCCCCTCTGGCCCTAGGGGGTCAGACCAGCCTCATTTATATAAAATATGATTGCCCTCCTCCAATGATGTTTCACACCAAATTTGGTTGAAATCCACCAGAGGGTTAAGGAGGAGTAGGATTTTATAGCAAAAATTCACCAAAGTTCACCTTTTGGGGCCGCGCCCCTCGGGCCCTAGGGGTAAGACCAACCTCATTTATATAAAATATGATTGTCCTCCTCCAACGATGTTCCACACCAAATTTTGTAATAATCCAATTTTAGGTTTAGGATGAGTAGTATTTTAAAGCAAAATTTCATCAAAGTTTCCGTTTTGGGGCCTGCCCCTTTGGCCCCAGGGGTCGCACTAGCCTCATTTATATAAAATATGGCCGCCCTCCCCAAATGATGTTTCACACCATATCTGGTTGAAATCCACCAAAGGGATAAGGAGGAGTAGGATTTTATAGCAAAATTTCATCAAAGTTCCCCTTTTGGGGCCCCGCCGCCCCTCAGGCCCCAGGGGTCACACCAGCCTCATTTATATAAAATATGACCGCCCTCCCCCAATGATGTTTCACACCAAATTTAGTTGTAATCCACCCAAGGGTAAAGGAGGAGTAGGATTTTATAGCAAATATTCACTAAAGTTCCCTTTTTGGGGCCCCGCCCCTCGGGCCCCAGGGGTCAGACCAGCCTCATTTATATAAAATATGATTGCCCTCCCCCGATGATGCTTCAAACCAAATTTGGAAGTAACCCTTTGGGTCAGATGACCTAATAACAAAGTATCCAAGTCCCTAGGGGTGGGGAAAACCCTAGGGCCTATTCTTACAACATGATTGTGTTTATCTCTTCATGCCCAACAATGCTATATATGGTTATTGGGTGGGTATCTCAATGGTTTCAAAGATATAACAAAGGAACTAATTCTTTAGAAGTGGGGAAAGACTCCAGGGCTTATTTTTATTACAGGATATTGTTTATCTCTTGATGCCTAGCAATGCTATATATGGTTATGGGGTGGGGATCTCAATGCTTTTAAACATATAACAAAGAAACTGAGTCCCTAGGGGTGGGGAAAGACCCCAGGGCAATTTTTTTAAACAAGATATTGTTTATCTCTTGATGCCCAGCAATGCTATATATGGTTATTGGGTGGGTATCTCAATGATTTCAAAGATATAACAAAGTAACTAAGTCTTTTGGGGTGGGGAAAGACCCCAGGGCTTATTTTTTTAACAAGATATTGTTTATCTCTTGATGCCCAGCAATGCTATAAATTATATGGTTATCAGGTGGGGATCTCAAAGGTTTCTAAAATATAAGAGGTCGTTTTTAACAATACAGCCAAATAACCCTGCCCCTCTGGCCCCCAGGGGGTTAAGTCCCCACCATATGCACAATTTCGAATACTATCCCCATAGTGATGCTACCAGGCAAATATGAGCGATATCCACTGCTAGGTTTCAGAGAAGAAGATGTTTATATCAATATAGCTAAATTGACCACATTTGGCCCCACCTCTCAGGCCCCTGGGGGTCGGCCCAGTCATTTGTCCAATTTTGAATCCCCACCCCATAGTGATGCTACCAGGCAAATATGAGCGATATCCATTGCTCTGTTTCAGAGAAGAAGTCATTTATATTAATATAGCCCGATTGACCACATTTGGCCCAGCCCCTCAGGCCCCGGGGGTGGGGGGTCAGCCCCATCATTTGTACACTTTTTAATCCCCATCTCATAGTGATGCTACCAGGGAAATATGAGCGATATCCATTGCTCGGTTTAGAGAAGAAGTCGTTTATATCAATATAGCCAAACTGACCCCTTTTGGCCCCGCCCCAGAGGCCCCTAAGGGGTCAGCCCCATCATTTGTACAATTTTGAATCCCAACCCCATAGTGATGCTACCAGGTAAATATGAGCAATATCCATTGCTCGGATTCAGAGAAGAAGTCGTTTATATCAATATAGCCAAATTGACCCCTTTTGGCCCGCCCCAGAGGCCCCCAGGGGGTCAGCCCCATCATTTGTAGAATTTTGACTCCTCTACCCATAGGGATGCTTCTGACCAAATTTGTTCAAATTCCGATCAGCGGTTATGAAGAAGTCAAATAAGTCAATTGTTGATGGATGGATGGACGGACGCCACCGTATGGCATAAGCTCACCTTGGTCCTTCGGACCAGGTGAGCTAATAAATTGATTCGGAAGCTTGAATATGACACTAGGGGTAAAGGTGATAAGACCTATACTAATGACTCCAGTGTCTAACAGGAAGATATATACACCATATTTATCTTGTTATTGTTTACTGGGGATCCCTGTCCCCGTCATTGTTTACGGGGGATCTCGGTCCCCGTCATTGTTTACTGGGGATCTCGGTCCCCGTCATTGTTTACTGGTGATCTCGGTCCCCGTCATTGTTTACTGGTGATCTCGGTCCACGTCATTGTTTACTGGGGATCTCGGTCCACGTCATTGTTTACTGGGGATCTCGGTCCCGTCATTGTTTACTGGGGATCTTGGTCCACGTCATTGTTTACTGGGGATCTTGGTACCCGTCATTGTTTACTGGGGATCTTGGTCCCCGTCATTGTTTACTGGGGATCTTGGTCCCCGTCATTGTTTACTATGGATCTTGGTACCCGTCATTGTTTACTGGGGATCTTGGTCCACGTCATTGTTTACTGGGGATCTTGGTACCCGTCATTGTTTACTGGGGATCTCGGTACCCGTCATTGTTTAATGGGGATCTCCGTCCACGTCATTGTTTACTGGTGATCTTGGTCACCGTCATTGTTTACTGGGGATCTTGGTCACCGTCATTGTTTACTGGGGATCTTGGTCACCGTCATTGTTTACTGGTGATCTTGGTCACCGTCATTGTTTACTGGGGATCTTGGTCACCGTCATTGTTTACTGGGGATCTTGGTACCCGTCATTGTTTACTAGGGATCTCGGTCCCGTCATTGTTTACTGGGGATCTCCGTCCACGTCATTGTTTACTGGGGATCTTGGTCTCATCATTGTTTACTGGGGATCTCGGTCCCCGTCATTGTTTACTGGGGATCTCCGTCCACGTCATTGTTTACTGGGGATCTCCGTCCACGTCATTGTTTACTGGGGATCTTGGTCTCATCATTGTTTACTGGGGATCTTGGTCCCCGTCATTGTTTACTGGGGATCTCCGTCCCCATCATTGTTTACTGGGGATCTTGGTCTCATCATTGTTTACTGGGGATCTTGGTACCCGTCATTGTTTACTGGGGATCTTGGTACCCGTCATTGTTTACTGGGGATCTCGGTACCCGTCATTGTTTACTGGGGATCTTGGTACCCGTCATTGTTTACTGGGGATCTTGGTCCACGTCATTGTTTACTGGTGATCTTGGTACCCGTCATTGTTTACTGGGGATCTTGGTACCCGTCATTGTTTACTGGGGATCTTGGTACCCGTCATTGTTTACTGGTGATCTTGGTACCCGTCATTGTTTACTGGGGATCTTGGTCCACGTCATTGTTTACTGGGGATCTTGGTACCCGTCATTGTTTACTGGGGATCTTGGTCCCCGTCATTGTTTACTGGGGATCTTGGTACCCGTCATTGTTTACTGGGGATCTTGGTCCCCGTCATTGTTTACTGGGGATCTCGGTCCCCGTCATTGTTTACTGGTGATCTCGGTCCACGTCCATTGTTTACTGGTGATCTCGGTCCACGTCATTGTTTACTGGGGATCTTGGTCCCCGTCATTGTTTACTGGGGATCTTGGTCCCCGTCATTGTTTACTGGTGATCTCGGTCCACGTCATTGTTTACTGGTGATCTTGGTCCCCGTCATTGTTTACTGGGGATCTTGGTCCCCATCATTGTTTACTGGGGATCTCAGTCCCCGTCATTGTTTACTGGGGATCTTGGTCCCCGTCATTGTTTACTGGGGATCTTGGTACCCGTCATTGTTTACTAGGGATCTTGGTCCAGTCATTGTTTACTGGGGATCTCGGTCCCCGTCATTGTGTACTGGGGATCTCGGTCCCCGTCATTGTTTACTGGGGATCTCAGTCCCCGTCATTGTTTACTGGGGATCTTGGTCCCCGTCATTGTTTACTGGGGATCTTGGTACCCGTCATTGTTTACTGGGGATCTTGGTACCCGTCATTGTTTACTGGGGATCTTGGTCCAGTCATTGTTTACTGGGGATCTTGGTCCACGTCATTGTTTACTGGGGATCTTGGTACCCGTCATTGTTTACTGGGGATCTTGGTCCCCGTCATTGTTTACTGGGGATCTTGGTCCCCGTCATTGTTTACTGGGGATCTTGGTCACCGTCATTGTTTACTGGGGATCTTGGTCACCGTCATTGTTTACTGGGGATCTCGGTCCCTGTCATTGTTTACTGGGGATCTTGGTCCCGTCATTGTTTACTGGGGATCTCGGTACCCGTCATTGTTTACTGCTGATCTCGGTCCCCGTCATTGTTTACTGGGGATCTCGGTCCCCGTCATTGTTTACTGGGGATCTCGGTCCCCATCATTGTTTACTGGGGATCTCGGTCCCCGTCATTGTTTACTGGGGATCTCCGTCCACGTCATTGTTTACTGGGGATCTCCGTCCACGTCATTGTTTACTGGGGATCTCGGTCCCCGTCATTGTTTACTGGGGATCTCGGTCCCCGTCATTGTTTACTGGGGATCTCGGTCCCCGTCATTGTTTACTGGGGATCTCGGTCCCCGTCATTGTTTACTGGGGATCTCGGTCCCCGTCATTGTTTACTGGTGATCTCGGTCCCCGTCATTGTTTACTGGGGATCTTGGTACCCGTCATTGTTTACTGGGGATCTTGGTCCACGTCATTGTTTACTGGGGATCTTGGTACCCGTCATTGTTTACTGGGGATCTTGGTCCACGTCATTGTTTACTGGGGATCTCGGTCCCCGTCATTGTTTACTGGTGATCTTGGTACCCGTCATTGTTTACTGGGGATCTTGGTACCCGTCATTGTTTACTGGGGATCTTGGTACCCGTCATTGTTTACTGGGGATCTCGGTCCCCGTCATTGTTTACTGGGGATCTCGGTCCCCGTCATTGTTTACTGGGGATCTCGGTCCCCGTCATTGTTTACTGGGGATCTTGGTCCCCGTCATTGTTTACTGGTGATCTCGGTCCACGTCATTGTTTGTTCTTGAAGGTTTTAACTTTTCTTCTTTTTCCTCCAAATTATATTATATAAAGAGGTGGCATTTGCAACATGAATGTAATTTTCAGCCTATTGACAAAAATGAATATAAATAAAAGAAAAAAAACCAAGAGATCCCAGAGGGATCTTGGCGCCCACCATTGAATGATCTTTATAGGTTCCATGTCAGATTGATCTTCTCTCTATCTTTCCCTTCCTCTTACTAATCTGTGTAAATTGAGAAACGTCCCTCCAGTACTTTTCAAACAAGGGAAACCTTTATATGAAATTTTAGATTTAGCGATAATGGCTGTCTGTTGGCCATGTTTTCAGATTGGTCCCAAAATGCAAAACGAGGGACCAAGGGGAACCTACATATGAAATTTGAGAAAGATCCCTTTAGTACTTTATGATAAATAGGGATGACAAACTTCAATTGTCAAAATCCAAGATGGCTGCCTCTCGGCCATGTTTTTTTTCCGACTGGTCTCAAAATGATATATGCATAACTAGGGACCAAGGGTACCTACATATGAAATTTGAGAAAGATCCCTTCAGTACTTTCTGAGAAATAGCAATAACAAACTTCAATTGTCAAAATCCAAGATGGCTGCCTCTCGGCCATGTTTTTTTTCCGACTGGTCTCAAAATGATATATGCATAACTAGGGACCAAGGGTACCTACATATAAAATTTGAGAAAGATCCCTTCAGGACTTTCTGAGAAATAGCGATAACAAACTTCAATTGTCAAAATCCAAGATGGCTGCCTGTCGGCCATGTTGTTTTCTGATTGGTCTCAAAATGCAATATGCATAACTAGGGACCAAGGGTAACCTACATATAAAATTTGAGAAAGATCCCTTCAGTACTTTCTGAGAAATAGCGATAACAAACTTCAATTGTCAAAATCCAAGATGGCTGCCTCTTGGCCATGTTGTCTTTCGATTGGTCTCAAAATGCAATATGCATAAATAGGCACAAAGGGGAACCTACAAATGAAATTTGAGAAAGATCCCTTCAGTACTTTCTGAGAAATAGTGATAACAAACTTCAATTGTCAAAATCCAAGATGGCTGCCTGTTGGCCATGTTGTTTTCCCGACTGGTCCCAAAATGCAATATGCATAACATGGGACCAAGGGGAACCTACATATAAAATTTCAGAAAGATCCCTTCAGTACTTTCTGAGAAATAGCGATAACAAGCATTGTTTATGGGCGGACGGACGGAAGGACCATGGATGCAAGGCGATTTGAATAGCCCACCATCTGATGATGGTGGGCTAAAAAGAGAAGAAACTACCAAACCAGACAAATTTCAAAATGAAGTTTGATCATTCCAGTACATCTGACGATGGGCTAATCAATGATGAACCATGGTGATTTAAACAGGCCATCATCTGTTGATGATTATGGGCTAATCAATTCTGAACTGTGGTGATTTAAACAGTCCGTCATCTGATGATGATAATGGGCTAATCAATTCTGAACTGTGGTGATGTCAACAGTCCATCATCTGATGATGATAATGGGCTAATCAATTCTGAACTGTGGTGATTTCAACAGTCCATCATCTGATGATGATAATGGGCTAATCAATTCTGAACTGTGGTGATGTCAACAGTCCATCATCTGATGATGATAATGGGCTAATCAATTCTGAACTGTGGTGATTTCAACAGTCCATCATCTGATGATGATAATGGGCTAATCAATTCTGAACTGTGGTGATTTAAACAGTCCCATCATCTGATGATGATGGGCTAAAAATAACCCAAAATAATGATGACTCAATCAGCTGAGATTTTTATTCTGTTTGTCCCTCATTTGTCTATATAACTTGATTGCTTTGTTTCGTTCATTGTCCATCGTGTGTTGCTGTGACAGAGACATCTGTTTACGTTTCAGTGTCTGACCAACTTCTCGTGTGGATGACACCCCACCTCTCCCCAAACTCATGTTGTTGGCAATGATCTCTTTCAGAAGCAATGACTTCTTACCAGGCTGGAAGGAAAATTAAATCATGGATGATTGCTTTGATAAGCATGATCTGCGAATCATTCATTTTCTAATGGGAGATATCTAATAACAAAGGTCTTTTTTCTGTAAGAACTTTTCTTTGATGCTGTGTGCATATATTTTCAAGATCGTTAGGATGATAAGTAAATATAGTGATGTAAATTTACATAATCCTAATTTTGGATGGGGTGTAGCATGATCAGTCTCTGTGTGAATATGACTGGATTCTGATGAAACTTTATCAGTGTTCAAATGAAATTTTCTATCCTTAAGCAATAATGTGCAAAGGGAGACAATCCTTGAAGAGCTATGACACCTGTCAACTGATGTTCTATTAATAGAATTGGGTTAAAAGTTGTAGAATAATGTGCTGGAAACGATTCAACAGAAATAAATGATTACAGCAAGAAGTCTCCATTTTTGTTCATTGCTGATTTCATGGTTATTAAAGTAAAAATAACAAACCCTAGGAATGGCATCCATGGATCCAGGAGCTTTCTTCGGTTTGGCCTTCAAAGTTGGTGGAGCCATGGCAACCTCTCCGAATTGTACTTTGTCTGTCAATAAATGTATAAACACTACTAAGACTGTTTGTTTACTGGGTTCATCAACCTGTGAAAAGCCAGGGTCATTTTGAGGGTCCTTGTAGTAGTTAATGACTACCCCACTGAACATAGGAGAGGCAAGTGGCATGCCATTCAGAGCAATTAGGGTAAAGTGTCTTACCCAAGGACACACAACCACACAGCCTGGCCTGTTTCTCAGCTCCCTGAGAAATACAAACTGGCACAGGTAGTGAGCGTAGAACCACGCATCTCAGATCTTCACCTGAGGTTACGTGGTCCCACTCTAACCCAATGAGCTACTGCTTCCCCACATTACTAGTATCAAACAGTCATCTTCAAGTAATTAAAAAGTACATGCAAGACAATTTGAATTTTAACAAAAGCAGAAACAGTTCTTTGACATTTCATGAAAGTGATCAGAATTACCATTAAGGTAGGAAAAATCTCCCTTCTTATCCCTCTGATGTTGTATCTTCTTTTCTTTCTTGTGACTTTTCTTTTCCTTCAATCTCCTGAAGTGATTATGTAAGAATAGCTATCTGTAAATCAAGCTTTAAACAAGTGACACACAGGGCTTGTATTACTTCCCCGGGTATATACGTCATTCTTTTATTTGAACAGCATCAGATTATCAAGTGGGAATCTCAACTCAAACAATTGTTTTGCTATAACCCACTAACAAATTCCTGAGGAGTTATCTATTGTCGAGTTATAACCCACTAACAAATTCCTGAGGAGTTATTTATTGTCCAGTTAAAACCCACTAACAAATTCTTGAGGAGTTATCTATTATCGAGTTAAAACCCACTTAAAAATTCCTGAAGAGTTATCTATTATCGAGTTAAAACCCACTAACAAATTCCTGAAGAGTTATCTATTGTCGAGTTAAAACCTACTAACAAATTCCTGAGGAGTTATTTATTGTCGAGTTATAACCCACTAACAAATTTCTGAGGAGTTATCTATAGTTGAGTTATAACCCACTAACAAATTCCTGAGGAGTTATCTATTGTCATATTAAAACCCACTAACAAATTCCTGAGGAATTATCTATTGTCGAGTTATAACCCACTAACAAATTCCTGAGGAGTTATTTATTATTGAGTTAAAACCCACAAACAAATTCCTGAGGAGTTATCTATTGTCGAGTTATAACCCACTAACAAATTCCTGAGGAGTTATCTATTGTCGAGTTATAACCCACTAACAAATTCCTGAGGAGTTATCTATTGTCGAGTTATAACCCACTAACAAATTCCTGAGGAGTTATCTATTGTCGAGTTAAAACCCACTAACAAATTCCTGAGGAGTTATTTATTGTCGAGTTATAACCCACTAACAAATTCCTGAGGAATTATCTATTGTCGAGTTAAAACCCACTAACAAATTCCTGAGGAATTATCTATTGTCGAGTTATAACCCACTAACAAATTCCTGAGGAGTTATCTATTGCCGCGTTAAAATTCACTAACAAATTCCTGAGGAGTTATCTATTGTCGAGTTAAAACCCACTAACAAATTCCTGAGGAGTTATTTATTGTCGAGTTATAACCCACTAACAAATTCCTGAGGAGTTATCTATTGTCAAGTTATAACCCACTAACAAATTCCTGAGGAGTTACCTATTGTCGAGTTATAACCCACTAACAAATTCCTGAGGAGTTATCTATTGTCGCGTTAAAATTCACTAACAAATTCCTGAGGAATTATCTATTGTCGAGTTATAACCCACTAACAAATTCCTGAGGAGTTATCTATTGTCGCGTTAAAATTCACTAACAAATTCCTGAGGAGTTATCTATTGTCGAGTTAAAACCCACTAACAAATTCCTGAGGAGTTATTTATTGTCGAGTTATAACCCACTAACAAATTCCTGAGGAGTTATCTACTGTTGAGTTAAAACCCACTAACAAATTCCTGAGGAGTTATCTAGTGGGCATCTCCCATCCGTGTCTATTGCAGTTCAGTAAAGAGTTAGTTAAATGACCTGTCCTGCAAGATTATTATGGTAATGATTTCACCAACAGAAGACCTATCAAGACAATTACCAGCATATAGTATATAGGAAGAAATACCTTAGGAAGGAATACCTTAGGGAAAATACCTTAGGGAAAATACCTTAGGAAGAAATACCTTAGGGAAAATACCTTAGGAAGAAAATACCTTAGGGAAAATACCTTAGGAAGAAAAGCCTTAAGGAAAATACCGTAGGAAGAAATACCTTATTAAGAAATACCTTAGGGAAAATACCTTAGAAAGAAATACCTTAGGGAAAATGCCTTAGGAAGAAAATACCTTAGGGAAAATGCCTTAGGAAGAAATACCTTAGGGAAAATGCCTTAGGAAGAAATACCTTAGGGAAAATACCTTAGCAAGAAATATCTTAGGGAAAATACCTTAGGAAGAAATACTTTAGGGAAAATACCTTAGGAAGAAATACTTTAGGGAAAATACCTTAGGAAGAAATACCTTAGGGAAAATACCTTAGGAAGAAAATACCTTAGGAAGAAATACCTAATGAAGAAATACCTTAGGGAAAAGACCTTAGGAAGAAATACCTAATGAAGAAATACCTTAGGGAAAATACCTTAGGGAAAATACCTTAGGAAGAAATACCTTAGGGAAAATACCTTAGGAAGAAATACCTTAGGAAGAAATACCTTAGGGAAAATACCTTAGGAAGAAATACCTTAGGAAGAAATATGTTAGGGAAAATACCTTAGGAAGAAATACCTTAGGAAGAAATACCTTAGGGAAAATACCTTAGGAAGAAATACCTTAGGGAAAATACCTTAGGGGAAAATACCTTAGTAAGAAATACCTTAGGAAGAAATACCTTAGGGAAAATACCTTAGGGAAAATACCTTAGGAAGAAATACCTAATGAAGAAATACCTAATGAAGAAATACCTTGCTTGTTCTGGTTTTTTTTGTCTGTTCAACACTTACATCATTTTAGCACTGTTCGTCATTTTCTTCTTTTTTGTTATGTTTCCTTTCTCAAGTTCTTCAAAGTCTACCTAAAAGAGGACCAGGAATACAAATGTGTGATTTGTCACATTAAAACATCACATTTGAAAACTTACACAATAAGTCAGGGTACTAGAAGCAATTGTAGCTCAACATCCCAACCTTACACAATAAGTCAGGGTTCCCAGTACAATCTCACAGCCTCCAACCTTACACAATAAGTCAGGATTCCCAGTACAATCTCACGGCCTCCAACCTTACACAATAAGTCAGGGTCCCCAGTACAATCTCACGGCCTCCAACCTTACACAATAAGTCAGGGTCCCCAGAACAATCTCACCACCTCCAACCTTACACAATAAGTCAGGGTTCCCAGTACAATCTCACCACCTCCAACCTTACACAATAAGTCAGGGTCCACAGTACAATCTCACCACCTCCAACCTTACACAATAAGTCAGGGTCCCCAGTACAATCTCACGGCCTCCAACCTTACACAATAAGCCAGGGTTCCCAGTACAATCTCACAACCTCCAACCTTACACAATAAGTCAGGGTTCCCAGTACAATCTCAACACCTCCAACCTTACACAATAAGTCAGGGTCCACAGTACAATCTCACCACCTCCAACCTTACACAATAAGTCAGGGTCCCCAGTACAATCTCACCACCTCCAACCTTACACAATAAGTCAGGGTCCCCAGTACAATCTCACGGCCTCCAACCTTACACAATAAGTCAGGGTCCACAGTACAATCTCACCCTCCAACCTTACACAATAAGTCAGGGTCCCCAGTATAATCTCACCTCCTCCAACCTTACACAATAAGTCAGGGTCCCCAGTACAATCTCACCACCTCCAACCTTACACAATAAGTCAGGGTCCCCAGTACAATCTCACCACCTCCAACCTTACACAATAAGTCAGGGTCCCCAGTACAATCTCACCACCTCCAACCTTACACAATAAGTCAGGGTCCCCAGTACAATCTCACCACCTCCAACCTTACACAATAAGTCAGGGTCCACAGTACAATCTCACCACCTCCAACCTTACACAATAAGTCAGGGTCCCCAGTACAATCTCACGGCCTCCAACCTTACCTTAATTTTGAGTAAGCTGACTAACTTTATTATCAATTACATTAATTCTGAGGTAAACTGACTAACTTTATTATCAATTACAGTAAGTCTGAGGTAAGCTGGTGAATTCTTAGGTAAGCCAACTAACTTTCTTATCAATAACATGAATTCTGAGGTAAGCTGACTAGCTCTATTATCAAATACATTAATTCTGAGGTTACAGGTAGCTGACTTACTATATATTTAGTGTTGAAGATATATTGTTTTCATGGTATAATTACCTGATATTTGTCTGAAAGGTGTGATGTCAAAAGAACAGACTTTGTTTCTCTTTCTATTCTTGCCATAAACTTCCTCTCACTTTCATTTCTATGTTGAATAAATTTTGGTGCTGGTCTCATCGGTTTTGTGATGCCTTTTTCGGTCTGTTCCTTTGAATCTGAGAATTAACAAAATACCCGAAGGATATCTACATCAATTGCCATTTAACAAAATACACACTGCTTTGAAATTTGAATACTGGACTGTAATCTGATATGCACATTTAAACTACTCACACAATAACATAAAAATTATACAGATTACCTTTCTGCTTCTTAAATCGTTTTCTTTGCTTTGGTTTCTTCGTGGGAAAGCTTCCTTTATGGTCAATGAAAAACTGAACTTTTCTTGGGATTTCTTGTTCTTTTTCATTTTTGGGAGGCATGTTGCCTGTTTTGTCCTGTCTAAAGCTGAAGTGGAAATTAAAATGGCATCATGCATTGGCATGTTTGAGGATGAATTATGGGTGAAACTGGAAGGCTATAGGAACAACCAGTTTCTTTTTTTACGTGCATAATTGATATTCATTTACTTTGCAGTACTCCATGTTACTGTATTTTGTAAATGTTACCGCAATGACTGGGTACTGTAACAACTGTACCCCACCTTAAGCCTACAGGTACTGCCCATAACCTATATGTGTTATTTTCTGTCCAACTCCTGTTTGGTTCTAGTGCACTACAAGTCTATTAGCTATATATTTATAGTCTAAAAGTAGTACATCAACACTCAACTGTACAGTTAGCTACTAATGTAGTAGAAAAGCGTTTGTCACTTTTAAAAAGTAATCAAAAGTGTCATTTTTAAAAAGTAGTCAAAAGTGTCATTTTTAAAAAGTAGTCAAAAGTGACATACACAGTATATGCTTTCCCGCTACAACAGTACCGGTAGTTACTGTTCAGTGTACTATCATCTAACTATAGCTCAGGCTAGCGGGAATTTCCATTTAGTGAAGTGTTAGGATGTCTGCTCATGATCAGAAAGCGAAAGGTTGTGGATTGCTAGTTCAAGGCTAGAGAGGGTATTTTTCATTACTTGTCTATACTTTCTATTTCACTGCTCTAGTGAATAAGTGAGTTAAAGTTGTTGTACTGTTGTACAATTATCATAAGAATAAGGATGCAGTAAATGAAAAGGTGCTATAGATTTATCAATAATAATACATTTTAGATGTACTTATACATACAATTTTCACACATACTAGCCTCATGTGTGAAGAGTGGGGGACATAATTTCGCACACTTCTGGTATGTATTCAAATATATTTCCATCAAATTGATTTCATATTGAGAAAGAATACCTCACATTGCTAGATGTAAAAATGCTTTGTAACATACAACGTCAAGTGTGCATGGGAGCTGTTGTTTAACTTGTGTTTATTTCTGGGTTTGCTGATGATTGGGAATATAATTTTGAACACCAATCTCATTTCTTTAATACTTTTGATAAAAAAGTTTTCAACCATTTTGTAGACAAACAACATCCTAAATTAAGATTAAGCCCATTACTATGATTAAAATAGCTATGATTGAAATAATCTTTAAAAAAAAAATTAAAACTGTCAATTTACCACCATTTCTTAACTTTAAATATTGACCACTCCCTATGGAGGTAAGGTGACAAAAGTGACAGCTGGGTGTCTGTAGATCAATGCTGTTATTTAGGGACTTCAGTTATTGCCAGATGGAGTGAATAGGGAGGTAACCGCAATGTCTTATTTCACCATAGCAGTTGGTCCAAGCATGTTATTGGTAGTGTATTTGAAATGAGTCTTGATGCTAAGTGTCACAGTAAGGAAGGAGGCTATCTGACTATAAGGTATTTTTTTCCATCTCTTTGTGGTGTTGCTGTGCGATAAAATAGCCCAAGGCAAATCTCTCAAAATTAGTCCTTGTCCCAAGAAAACTAGTCATTTTTTCCAATTTTAGACATTGTCCTATATTTCTAGTATCGACCAGCTAAAATGGTGAAAATTGCAGAATAATAGGACACATCACCGAGTTTACGACAGCAAAGAGAGAATTAGAGAGTATTCATCTTTTTTAGACATTGAGGGAAATAATAGACACTTAAAACAATATTAGTGCCTATCACAGAAGATTTAGGTACGTTAAATTCACAAAATTCGGCTTGAAGGAAAAAAACTAGTGTTTGAATTTCATAATTAGGTATGTTTCTGAAAAAATAGTCAGTGCTGTGCTAAATTAGTGCTTATTTGGTAAAATTGGTGAACAATTCTAAATTAATAGAAAATATGAAAAAATAAGGCATTCGTGTCTCCCAGTGTCAACAAATAGTTCGACCGGTGTGAGACCTACACCCATCGTCGGAGACAAACAACCGTGGGTCTCGACGACCTGCACCTACAACTAGTCATACTACCATGTGCATGTGGCGATAAAATATACCTCTTTCTGTCACCTTCTAGTGACGAATCAAACGGTAACACCTTCTTGTGTTTCCTGCTCCTCTGTGGTTTGCCAATTTTACCCATATTAACTATAAATATAAAATTTAAGATAGCAACGCACGTTGTTTTTCTCAATTTTCTCACTTCCTGTGAAATACGTATACGACTCAATGGGACGCAATAATGATGACGTAGTCCACATTTCCTGTTCCGAAAATGACAGATACAATCCTACTGCTTTCCCTGTTCTTCGAAAAAAGAAAAGAAAAAAGATTTACCGAGAAAATAACTGAAGAATCTACGGTGGCTACCAAAAGGTGAATGTCTATCTTTGAGTTGATTTTTTATTTTCACTACAAACTGACAGGGAACTAACTCTGAACCAGCGGTGACAGATTGCTTCGTCCTAAATCCCGTTCGCCCTAACGGTCGTTTCGCGATAAATCCTGTTCGCGCAGTTTTTCATTTTTTCGTCAGGTGGCATTTTTTTTGTACATCTCTGCTCTGAACTCAATAGATAAAACCTCATGGGCTGGGTTTCAGGATTCTGAGTAACATAATACATCAAATAACAAGTACCACCACAGGCGTCTGAAGTTCTCACAGTAAACCACAGGGCATGTCTAGCTTTATATTACAAAAAATAGTCAGAAATACCTATATATATTGTCAATGTTTTTGTAATATAAAACTAGACATGCCCCTGTGAGTAAACTGAGATATAATACCATATAAAAAAATAAGAGTTTTATAGTAGATATTCTTATTTTTTATATGGTATT